>NW_028127408.1:0-69845 GCF_965231255.1 Vanellus vanellus
GGTAGGGGGGGGGGGCGGCACCAGCACCAGGGTTTGCTCACTGAGCAGTGGAAGACCTTCAAAAGATGCTCTTGGGGTGTGGGGTGGGGAGTCCCGGGGGGGTTCTTGGGGATGCTGGGACTGGGGAGGAGCTCCACCGACGTGGGGGCTGCACCGGGGTTTGCTCACCGAGTGGTGGAGGACCCCCAAAGGATGCTCTTGGGGTGTGGGGTGGGGAGCCCCGGGGGGGTTCATGGGGATGCTGGGACTGGGGGGGGAGCTGCACAGATGGGGGCAGCACCGGGGTTTGCTCACTGAGTGGTGCAGGACCCCAAGGATGCTCTTTGGGGTGTGGGGTGGGGAGCCCCAGGTGATGCTTGAGGATGGTGGGACCGAGGGGCAGCTCCGCTGGGGGGGGGGCTGCACCGGGGTTTGCTCACCGAGCGGTGGAGGACCCCCAAAGGATGCTCTTGGGGTGTCGGGTCAGGAGCCGTGTGCGCTCAGGGATGCTGGGCCCGGGGTCGGCAGCGGGATGGCTATGGGGTGCTGAGGGGCAGCCCCCCCCCAAGCCCTGGAGGTGCTGGTGGGGGATGCTGCCTCCAGGCCAGGGCTTGGGTTAGCCCCTCTCTGGGGGCTGTTTGAGCCCCCGCCGCCTTCCTCCCCCGGGGAAGGCGCAGGGCTCGGTGCGCTGCGGGGCATCGCCCGGGCGAGAGCCGTGGGAAACGCGCGGCCTCCCAGCAGACGAGCCCGTAGCCTCCCCCCCGTAGCCACCCCGGGGGGTCCCTGGGGATGTGGGGCCGAGGGGGAGCCAGGCTGAGCCCCGACGCAGCTCGCCGCACCTCGAGGTGAAACGATGCTCAGCCCGAGCCGCCTATTGCCAAAAAATCAGCCCCGAATCACCCCCCGGCGGTGCTGCCCCCGCTCTGGCCGGCGCTGGTCAAGAGCCACCCATAAGGAAACGATTACGCTTCGGCGCTCCGGCAGCCGGCTGGAATTTCTCGCCATAAACTCCATCCCTCGGCATGGAAAGAGGCCGCTCGGAGGCAGCGAGCCCGGCAGGAGCGATGGGCAGCGCCTTGGGACCGGCAGCGGCGCCGGCCCACGCCGCCCACGTCCCCAGCAAGAGGTTGGGGACAGAGAAAGGGGGACACCCCTCCCCGGCACCCCGAGCGGTCGACGGGGTTGGGGAAGACCACCGCTCGGCCGTCCTAAAGGGTTGGCTGTTAAAATTAACCCGCCGTGACCGGGTTTGGAAAACCCTTTCCCGGGAATGACAGGAATGTCTTTATCCCGGCCAAAGCAGCGCCGGTGCGGGGCTGTTCGGGGAACCCGCTGCCAGATCCCGGCTCCGCTGTAAACAGCCCAAGAGCCGTAAAAAAAGCCAGAAATACCTCCAACCTCCCTTTCCCCGGCATCAGTCGAGGGTCGGAAACGCAGCAGGGATGCAGTGACGGACCCCCCAAAACCGAGGGATGGGGCGAAGGCAGCTCGGGGCCAGGAAAATGCCCGTCACCGCGCTGCGGTTTCGTGACCGTGGCCTGGAAGAATTTCGGCGGCGGCGGGGTCGGGTTGTTTTTTGTTTTTTTTTTTTTTTTTCTGCTGGGCAGGCGGAGAAGCCCTGCTGGCCGGCGAGCCAACGTGGCACGATGCTCCGTGCCACCCCCTCGCCCTTACGGGGTTTTCGGCTCCCCTTGGGGACGGATCCACGAAGATGGGGGGGGCAGGGGGGGAGCCCAGCTACCAGGAACGGGCTGCTCTGCATCGCTCGTTTATTTTATCGTGGGGAGCTTAACGTAGGAACAAAGTAAGCCGAGTCCGGGGTTGGGTGCGATGGGGGTCTCCGCCATCCCTCTCCCCCCATGTCCCCGTGCCCGGCTGGGAGTTAAGGCTCATCCGTGCCCAAGAGCTGGAGGGGCTCGGGGAGGGTGCGTGGATGCGGGAAGGGGGCTGAGTGCCACGCACGGGAGTGGGAAACCCCCGGGGACATGCCGTCGGCACGGCCACGGAGCCGGAGGGCGGTGAGAGGCAGCCGGCCACCCCCGCGTCCTTGTTTTCCTCCAGGGCGGGAGGCCAGGGGTTGCTCCCATCTTCCCTTCCCCTCCGGTCTCGGTCTCGCTGGCAGGAGGTTGGGCGCTCAGCTGACAGTCACGGGGAAGGCATTAAGCAAAGCGAAGGGGAGTTTCCTCGCCCCTATTGCGAGAGAAGACGAAGCGCTTTCCCCCGCTCCTCTCCTACCACCCTTCCCCGCGTCCCCGCGTCGCCGGCGGGAGAAGCCGGGCACGGCCCCGCCAGCCACAGGCGCCAACGGGGCGGAAAACCGGCCCCGCGCCGAGCGCTCGTCCCTCTCCCTCTTCCATTAAACCCACCACCATCCTCCGGCGGCCAGCAACCGGTGTCCCCCGTCCCCTTGGTCCGCCTTCCCCTGGTCCCTGCCCCAGCGACCCCCGCGCGGCTGCGGCGGAGGGATGCTCAGAGGACCACTCGCCGGTCCAGCTGCTCTGCCCGGCCGGCTCGTTGGTGCCGCGCTTCCAGGTGCTTGTTTTGGACTTTCTCGAAGTGCTGCAGCAGCTCCGCGTAGTCGATGTTGGAGGCTGACGCCCTCTTGAAGGCGGCGCTCGGTTTGGTGCTGTCCCTGCGGGGAGCAGAGAGTGAGGAGGGCAGGAGATGCCCGTACCCGCAGGTATCCATCACGGGCGGCACCGAGGGCTCATCCTGAAGAAACTCAGCCCAGAGCATCCTAACGATGCCGGTGCCACATTGGAACAGCCCCCCAAAAGATGCGTTTCTCTCCCTTAAAGGCAGGAGATGGAGCCCAAGAAGCTCCAGGACAGACGAGGCAGCGGGGCCGTCTGTCACAGCACCCCGACCCCACGGAGGGGGGGAGGTTTAATCCCACCGACACGGATGCTCCCCTGTCCCAACCCAGCCCAAAGCAGCGAGACGTGCCTCAGTTTCCCCACCTGCTTTTACGATGAAGCCAAAAAAAGCACGGAGGAGGGCTGGTGGCAGCGGGGACAACCCCCCCAAGGGGACGAGCTGTCCCCAAGTGATGGAAGAGGGACACACACACACACACACCAACCATGGGACACCCGTTAGGGGATACAGGGGAGCTCATGGGAGGATGGCAGGCGGCTCTTTGGCCCCGGCATCCCCCACCCCCCCACCCTGGAGAAATAAGGGGGGGGGGGGGAACCAGGGGGGGGGAGGGGGCAGCTGGGGCTGTTATGAAAGCCGGCTTCGGTGTTCGAAGGAATGTAGGTCAGAGTTAATCAGATGCTCAGGCCGTCTGACAGCTCCGCTTGCTCGGAAAAAAAAATAAAATAAAAAAAAAAATAAAAAACAAAATTCCCACCCTGATGCCGGGGCTGAGATTGGAAGGGGGGGGGGGGCAGCACGGGAAATGGAGTGAAAGAAGCACGTGCAGTCCCCCCCCCCCCCCCCCCCTCCCTCCTCCCCCAAAATTAAAATCAGTGCCGGGGTTGTGGGTACGAGCTCAGCGCCGGAGGCTCCGAGGGATAAAAACCGGTCCACGGGAGATGGTGAAAGGAGCGGTGGTGGTGGTGGTGGTGGTGGTGGTGGTAGTGGTGTGTGTGGGGGGGTTAATTCCGAAACCTGCCCATCCCGGGAGCGCTTCTTTTTGTTCCCAGAGCTTTGCAAAGTGCAGATCCAGCTTTATCCCTCCCCCCCCCCGCTCAATCCCGCTCATTAGGTTGGAGAGCAAATCCCACCACCGGTATCTTAACGGAGCCGGGCGGGCAGCACCCCTGGGGAGGGAACACGAGGATTTTTCGGATGCTCCCCAGGGAGATGCCACCCTTGCACGTGGCTCACGGCTCCCCGAAAGCCACAGGGTGGGGGATGGAGAACCAACCAACCCCCCCCCACCCCCCAGGCGTGCAGGGGGTGCCGTGAAGGCCACCCGGGGGCTTTTTGGGGGGTGACACGCACGCTTTGGGAGCAACATATCCCCCCCCCCGCCCCGGGGCTGCCGGCATTTCTCTCCCCATAAACCTCCTTCCCGGCTCTGCTGGTTTCCATAGCGACCTCACAAGTGAAATTTTCCATCCTGGATGCCAAATGCCTGTGGATGAGGCACAGCCCTCCCAGGGTTACCAAATATAGACACAACCCCCCCCCACCACCACCAGCCCCGAGCCAACGCCGCCGGCCACTGGGCAAGGAGCAGCGGTGGCCACAAAAAGAGCCCGGGGTGGTGGTGGTGGGGGGCAGCGAAAGAAGAGCTATGGGGCTGAGCCCCAGTGGTGGAGACGCTCGGTGGTGGGGGGAATGGGGTGTCCGACCCCGGTGCCAAGGGAGGGGGGTGGTGGGTGTCCGTCAGAGCCCATCGGAGCTCCATCCCCGCGGCACTTACGCTGTCTGCATGAGCTCGGGGTTGGGCACGCACTGGAGGCGGTGGGAGAGGAGTTGGAAGGCGCTGCTCTGGGGCAGCAGCATCAGAAGGCCGTAGAGAGCCTTGATCAGGTAGGGGTTGTTCTTCACGTCCAGCAGCTGCAGGCGGAGATCTGGGAGAGGAGAGGAAGAGGATGGGGATGCGGCTGAAGCACGCATTTCGCTTCCAGGCCCCCCCTACCCCCCCGCCCCCCCTGTAGCGGATTCTTCCCAACCCCTCTGATGGTCCTGGGGAGGCACCCACATGGCACCACCGGCCTCTCCCCTTCCATTAACTCGTCCATCTTCGTGGCCCATGCAGGCCAAGAAGCCCCTCTCCTCCCCACAGCCCCCCTCCAGTTGCCAGCTGGGGAGGGGGACGGCAGCTCCCCAGTCTCCCATCCCTGCCGCCGCTCAGCCCCGACCGAGCCCGTCCACGCTGCCTGCCGGAGGACACGCGTGCAACATGAGATTGCTCCTCAGCTTCTGCAGAATTAGCAGAAATGTACCCTCCTCGTGCTGCCGAGGAGGGCTGGGTGACACCCTCCCAGGGACTTCCTGGAGTGGAAGGGACCCTCTCCGCTCAGCCCTCGTGGTTACGTGTGTTGGGCTTCGGTGTTGCTCAGCAAGAAGGGAAACCACCCTCCTGCTCCATCCCTCCTGGTGCTCAAGGCTGGCAGGGTCTTCCGGAGCCCTACGGACAACCCAACCGAGGTCCCTGCTCCAGCATCTCACCTCCCGGTTGCCACTACCACCTCGGGTGTCTCCCTGCGAAGGGACCTGCGCCCAGGGGTGCTGCTCTACGGGGGAGATGGCTGTACCCCACCCCCGAGGCTTGGAGATGAAGGTGAGCGGGGTGAAGAACCTTCAAAGAATAGTTTGGGGCTGTGGAAAAGCACCGCGGACACATGGGTGCCACGCGGGGTGGGACGGTCATCCTCGGGATGAGGCACAGGGCACCGCGGGAGGGAGCGTGACCGAGGGCCACCCCACATCTCCACCACCCTCTTCCTCCCGAATATTCTCCAGCCCCGGACCTATACAAGTTTCCCCTACAAGTCCTTTCCAGGACATTTCCCAACGCCCTCACTGCCCAGCTCTACCTCCGGGGGGACGGATGGCTGAAGGCCATCCCGAGAACCCTCCCCCTTGCAGCCACCAACATCCCAGCTCCCATCGCCGCATCCCTGAGCCCCACTGGGGCTGGGAGGGGGTGGGGGGGGGGGGCAGAACTGGAGAAAGAAAAAACTCTGGGGTTTTTGGGGGGGCTTAATTCTCCATTTCCAGAACAAACCACCTTTTTTTTTTTTTTTTTTTTTTTTTTTCTTGCTAAGGCCCCCAGCAGCACCCACGATGCCACCCCGCGTCTCCAAGGGTGGCACACGTGGCTCTCCCCCCACCCGACCCCCTACTCGTGCCCCCCCCCTCCTGGAGATGCTCAGCCCGGTCCAGGCTCCCCCCATCCTTCCCCCATCCCTTTGTTCGGTGCCAGCGCCGCTCGCTCCCTTAACCTATATCTAGGGGGGGGGTGGGGGGGTAAGCTGCTCACCACCCCCCCCCTCCCCAGTTCTCCCAGTCCCCGCCGGGCAGCTTCCAGCGCTGGGCAAACCTCCCGGCAAGAAGTCTCATAACTTCTGCTCTATTTATTCGTGCGGCGGCTGCCGCCTGCGATGGAGGAGCGGGGAGGAGGAGGAGGCGGGGGGGGGGGGGACACGGGGACGGGGACACGCAGGGTTTCCTCCTTACATGTGAATATGGGGCACTCGATGAGCTGCACCAGCTTGTCCACCTCGGTGAGGAAATCTACGGTGACCTCCAGATCCCCGCTGGATGCGGCCGTTAAGGATGTCACCTTGGAAAAAGGTGGCCCGGTGGCGGCGGCGGCAGATGGCTCGCCCGGGTGATGCCCGGCGTGGACGGGGGCTCTGCCAACCCCTCCCTGCCTCCACGGCTCCCGCGGGAAGCCAGCGGGCAGGGAACGGGCAGGGGTTGCGTGCGGGCAGGGCTGAAAGGTCTGCAGGGTGGCCAAGGGACCACGGAAGGACACGGGAGGAGCGGGCAGGGATGGCAGGGAAGGGCAGGGATGGCAGGGATGGCAGGGAAGACGGCGCAAGGGACGACGCTTGCTTTTCCCCTCCTGGGCGCAACGGCGATGCCGAGCGCTCCCGTCCACCAGGAGAAAGGCCGGCGCGCGCCGGGAAGAGAATCCGAGCGCGTTATTAAGCTTCTTCATATGGAAAACTACTCGGGGATTGCCGAGCGCGTGAAAATCCTCGTCCTGCTCCGGGCAGGCGGTGAACTCACCGGCAACCGCACCGCGCCGGGCGCTGCCCACCCCTCATTTGTTCAGCCTTCATCTTCCTGGGAGGAAGAGGATGCTGAGGAGCAGGGGAAGGTCAGGGCTCAGCCAGCGCACGCTTTCCTCTTTTTCCGCCACAAAACATACGGATGACACAAGGGGAAGGGAGCTGGCGCGTGCCCAGCACGGGCTTGCCCGGTCCTCGCGTGGCGGGGACACCGCCCCGGCGATGATGGGCTGCAGGCAGGAGGCTGGGCTGGCCCATGGGGTGACCTTGGTGGCCACAGAGGGACCAAGGGGACGGCCAAGGCCACCGGCCCCGCAGAAAAACCCCCAAAGGATACAATTTCTGGATGAGGTCGTAGGCGTGCTTGTAGTTCTGGGTAAGGAAGCAGAGGGACACGGTTGTCACCGGGTTGTGACACCAGGACCGGTACAGGCAGCAGAAGAGGTTACGGCTTTCCTGGGAAAAGAGAGAGACATTGGGGTCAGGTCACCAGCGGCAGCAAGGAGGTGGCACTGAGCATCCCGGGTCCCCCACACCAACCCGCCGGGCTGGCAAGTGCCACCCAGACACGAAGGGACGTTTCTGGACCCACCAAGTCCACATGGCACCGGCATGAGGCCACCAGACTCGGGAGATGGAGGCCAGTTGGGTTTTAGGGTGGCAGCGTGACGGGGTGGCCCTCGGGGCCGCAGGACAAGGGGCTGGAGGCTGGTGGCTGTCCCACCCAAGGAGACACCACTGGGTGTCCTTCAGCATGAGGAGGAGGAGGAGGAGAAGTCTTCCTCCCTCTCCCTGCCTTGCTTGGATGTCACTGGTGCTGGTGGCAGCTGCTCGGCAAACCCCACGAGCGCGTTCCCGGCAGGGACAGCTGAGGGACTGGGGTGGCTCTGCCCCTGCTGTCACCTGTCCCCTGGCCTGTGTCGGGGTGGAGGGAGGGAGCCGGCAGCTGCTCGAGGGCTCGGGGAGCCCGTTCCCATCCCGGGGCGGGGGGGGGAAGAGCGAGAGTTGGGCAGGTCCTCCAAGACACCCTCAACTCCTGAGGAGTGGAGAAACGAAGGAGCTGCCTCAGCCACCCGAGCTCCAACCCTTGGACCTTCCAGATGGGGACTGAGCAGCAAGACATGTCCTCAGGTGGCTCCCACGTCCCCGCCACCCCTATTTCGTCCCCCTCCGCAGCTGAGCTGCCCATACCGGGGTCTTCAGGTCCTTCAGTTGGTTCCTCAGCTGGAAGAGCTCGGAGGACGTCAGCAGGATGGTGTTCAGGGTGTGGACCATGGTAGAGGCGAACTTGAGGTCCTCTTCCCGAAGCAGTATGTCTGCCATGGAGTGGAAGATGTTTTCCGCGTTCAGAAGCAGACAAAGCTGCCTGAGTGTCACAGGGGAGAGAAACCTGGCGGTTAATTGAGCGCGGCCGAGACCCCGACCCGAGCCCACGCATCACCTCCTTCCTGCAGAGAGGAACAGGGACGAGAGCTACGGGTGCACCAGAGGCTGGGCGAGCATGGTGGCACCAAAAGGGACGTGTTGTGGGGCAATACCAGGCTCTGCATTTGGAGGCTGCAGCTATTCACACCAGGGCAAGGCCAAAAAAACCGGCCGGGCTGAGACGCGTCTGCTCCGGGACCTCACCAGCACCCACCACCGCGGCTTGTTGCCACCTCAAGTTCTCCCAGTGACCTCCCCGAGAGGTTTCGTCAGCGTTTTGCAGCCCGACAACTGCAGCATGGTTACAGATAGCACGTGATGGCCCAGTCAGACCAGTATCCCCCCCGGCACCAGGGAACTGGTGGGGAGCGAGCGTGGCCACCGGGACAAACCTCTCCCATCCGGCACTGTGTGACCTGACGGTCCCGGGGCTGTTTTTCCCTCTACAACCCCCCTTCTTCCACTTCTTCAACCTGCCCCGTTGCTCTTTGAGCTCCTCCACGCTCCGGCTCCCACGAGATCCGGTGCCGAGGGGTTCCAGAGCTCCAGCCGATGAAGCTGGAAGATGCCTCTGCTCTGCCGGACACCCCACCGGCAGCGCTCTCCCCAAACCACGGCGTAGCCGGCGCCACAGCCCGTGCCGATCTGCCCGGCCAGGCTCGGCAGGTGGCGGCAGGAATGTCCTGCTTAGCAAACTTTGGGGCATTCTCAAGGTTTTCAACGTTTTAGCCCAGAAACCAAAAAAAAACCAGATTTTTTTCTTTTTTTTTTTTTTTGGGTGATTTGTTTTGTTTTTTTTTTTTTTTGTCTTCCGCGTTTGTTTGGATTTGGGGATTTCCTGTTTTTCTCCAGGCTCCTGCCTTCTTGGGCGGTTTGTCTGAGGACACCTGAAAGGCTGCCCAGCGCCCGCTCAGCTCGCCAGTGCCCGCACTGGGGAGACCTGGGGGAAGCCCACCCAGCTCCCAGCATCTCCTTAAACCGGGATGCTCCCAGTGTCCCTGCATCCCCTCCCCACCCCCCCAGGCTGCCTGGGAACCACGGCGCCGGGGACGATGCTGGCACCCCCCCCAGAGCTCCTCCGCTTTCCCCCGCCTCCTACCGAGCCCCCGTTCCTCACCAGATCATCTCAGCTGGCAACCGAATCTCCCCTTGGAGGCATCTCAGAAAGGTTTAGGAGGCAAAACGAGGAGCGCCCGCTTCACCGGCTGCTCGGTTTGGCTGGGAGGTGGGAGGTCCACCTGAATTCCCCCTCCCCGAGGTCGCATTTTAACCTCCCGGGGTGAGGAAGAGGAAGGAGGCGAGTCTCCATCCCCCGTCCCCATGGGGAAGGACTAGGAGAAGACCATATGGCTATAGGAAGACACCAAAGACCCTACCCTAAAGCCTGAAAAGGGATGCAGGAGGCGGATGGCGAATGAAGAAATGGATTTTCCCTCCCACCACGTGGAGGAAGATAAATCCCCGTCTTCTTCCCGGTTCTGCCAAGCGACCCGTCCCCTCCTCGCCCAACCCCGGCTCCTCTCCATCGCCAGCTCCCGCATCCCGCCTGGCCGCCGGCGGACAATGAGATGCTCTGTGCGGGCTTTTACGTAACCCAACCCGGCGATCGCCTTGGACCCCGTTAAAATGGAACGGGGCCGTGATAAATAAGCTCATTTATCCCAATTATTCTTACGTAACCGGCCGCATTCACGGGGATGAAAACGCTTCCCCCGTTTCTCGCCGCTTGGACGCGGGCTGGCGGGAGGAGGGAAGAGCCATGGGAAAGCGGAGCGTCGAGGGAGGGAAAAAGGGAAGGCGGAGGCTTTTAAGTCCAGGCTGGCGGAGCCAAAAGCGAATCAATAGCTCGGCATTGCAGGCGGGATCCGGTCATCGCCAGCTGCGGGAAAACAAACCCAGCCCGGCAGAGAGCTGGCTCCGTCCTACCCTTTCCCAGTAAAAAGGGGGATAACTGGATGCCCCGTCCTCGCCGAGCTTCCTCCGGGAACTCGGAGAGTGAAGCGGGATGATTTATCGTGCACCGAAAAGGGGACGTTTCCACCGGGATAGTTTTACCCCCCCGGGTGCGCCGGTACAGCCCGGCACCGGCTCTTCTGCTCGGAGCCGGTGGTTTACACCTTCCGGGCAGAAAGGCTACAAAAAAAGCTCAGCCAAACCCAAACCGGTGCCGGCGAGCGTCGAGGGCAATTCGGCGACCTCCGAATCGGCCACCCAAGGCAAGGATGCCATCGGGTCCCCCCGCTCCGTCGCTCCACCGAATCGGCCACCCAGGGCAAGGATGCCATCGGGTCCCCCCGCTCCGCCGCTCCACCGTGGAGAAAAAATAAAATAAAAATTAAAATAAAATAAAAAAATAAAAAAATAAAAGAGGGCTCTTCGCTTTCCATAAATAGGAGCTCTGACATTCGGCTGGCGACCGCCGCGCTCCCAGTGAGCTGAACGCCAGCCGCTTTCTAATTTCGGGCCTGATTTTGATTAACGGGGAAGGGTTGGGTTTGCTTCCCCCCCCCCAAACTCTTTTCGGCGGCGCTGGGAAACTGGAAACCGTCGCGGGGTGTTAAAGGAGCTCCGAAGCGGTGCCACCCCGGGGGATGCTGCGCCATCACGGTGCCCACCCCTGCGGGAACCACTAGCGCAGTGAGTTTGCCAGTGCTCAGCAGCTTGTCCCGCTGCATCCCCAGCCCCCAAACTAACCCCTCCGGAGCCCAAAAACGGGGACAACTGGCCGGCCACGCAGCTGCTGGCCTCCGTGACAGCAGCCGGCAGCTGAGCCCGGCATCCAAGCGGGATGGGAAGGGTGGTCCGTCCCCCCCCCACCCCCCCCAACCTCGGAGCCGATCCCCCGGGAAGCTTCGATGGCACGAGGGGAACGCGGGGCTGGTTGGGAGGAGGCAGGGGCCGGGGCCGGATTGGGGACAGGTGGCTTCGAACGAAGCAGGCGGCAGGGCGAGATGCCGGAGGGGCGGCTGCGGAAGGGGGACGGGGGCAGAGGGAGCCATACCCCAGATATGTACACCCAAATATACACACCCATAAATATATACGTACCCCAGATATATACACCTCATAAATACATATATACATCCCCCCCCCCCCCCACCTCCGCCCAGCCGTAAGACTTAAAATCCCGGCGTGGATGGTGGGGGACACCCCCCCCCCCCCGTCTTGGCCATTGCTTCGGATGGGGCTGAGCCGCAGTGGGGCTCCCAAAGGACCCACGGGGGTCACCTCCACCCCCTGCCGTGGGGCCAGGACCCTGTCCTCCTAAGGGACCCCTCTGCAAGATGATGGGAAGGAGCCACGGTGGCCACCACCAGCCTCCACATCGCCGTGCCACCCTGGCCTCCCCCCCCCGCATCCCCATTAAGCACCAGAGCCCCCCCCACCACCACCAGCACCGTCCCCGCTCCAGCGGCCACCGAATCGCCGGGGCAGCGACACGTCAACCGCAACGCGTTCCCGTCACGCCAACGATCGATCGGTGGGGGCGGGATGGGGTGGCCTCGTCTGGGGCGGATGGACGGGGAGGGGAGGGGGGGCCACAAGCCGAAACCCCGCGGGGCAGGGAGCCCAGGGGACGTCAGAGCCGTGGGGCGGCTTCAGAGCCACATCTCCAATTAAGGGCAAGTCCCGGCGGCCCTGCCGGCCCTCTTGCTTCGCCAGCAGGGTGCCCCCGGAAACCCGGCTAACCTAAACATCATCATTTCAGGGAGCTGTCGGAATTCCCCTCCCGCCTTTAACCGCTCCAGCCCCGTCCCACGCAGGAACGGGGGCGGCGGAGGGTCGAACGGCGGTTCGAAGCGGGTGAAAAGTCCGGTTTTCCCATTAAAATTCAAAACCCAGGCGATGGAATCCAAGCCCGCTGCAGGTGGAGACACCGTCTCCTCCGCCGGGATCCGCAGGGAACCCTTTGGGGGTGCGGGAGCGCTGCCGGCCCCCCCCCCCCGCCTCCCACCTCCCGGCCACGCTGAGCGCCGTCCCGCTGCGTTCAATTAAGCAGGTGCTTCTTCATTAAGCACCAGAGATTCGCTTTACGAGCTCTGGGCAGAGACGGGGCCCCAGCAGGGAGAGGATCGCTCCTCGTCCCACTTCCAGCAACCGGGATGGAGCCGGGGAAGGAGCCGGCGGAGGTTTGGGGAGGGGCTGGGGGGGGGGGGAGGGGGAAGAAGCGATGCTCCGAGGGGCTCTGCCGTGGCTTTTCGGTGCGCGGTGCCGGATGCTACGAGGAGGGCAGAGCCCCTCCGGCCTTCCTCCCCACCCTCCCTCTTCCTCCGCTCCCTTCCCTTCTCCTCCCCAAAGTTTTCCGCCACCCTTCCTCCCCGCTCCGGGGCTCCCCGGGAGATGTCCCGGCTCGACCCGTTCGCCCGGGCAACCCGCAGCCTACGGCGATGCCCGTTCTCATCCCCGTCCCCATCCCCTTGATATCCTCCTGCTGGGAAAAGCGGCATCCCCAGCCCAGCCCGGCAGCTGGGATCCTTTAGGAATTTGCAGAGGAAGCAGCCTGACAGGATAAAATTCGGAGGGAGGGGAGAGCGGGGAAGGCAGGAGGATGCCGTTCTCCCGTCCTTCCCCACCGCAGCGGCGAAGAAAATCCCAGTCCTCCATTTTTTTCTCCTCGCCTTTGCCGAATCCAGGCTCCGGAGCCGCTCCGCCGGGCAAGGGAAACCATGGCAACCCCGGCAGCTCCCGCTTTCAAAATCCATAGCGTTTCACCTAAGGGATTGGGAAGGGTTTGGGAAGTTTAGGAGAAATGGGGACTCTGCGTGCCCCCCTCCCTCTCCCCCAGCCCCCCATTGCCATCTCAAAGCACGCCTCGGCCGGCACGTTTCCCTAACGAGCGCGGGTCCTCGTCAAGAGACAGAGAGGACCCCGACTCCTGGGAATGGGCTTGCAGGCACTGAGATGGAGCGGGATACGTGGTGGAGCATCAGCATCTGCTGGACGCGGGAAGCCGTAAAGCACAACCCGGCCAAGGAGAGCCCAGGACAGCACGGACACCTCCTTGGGAAGACCAACTCCGGAGCCGGGAGAACCGTCACGGCTCACCCCAGGTGAACGAAGAGCCCGCTCCAGCCAAGAAGACAACGTGAGCAAAAGCGGGACTCGCGTCTCCTCCGTCATGTGGCTGTTGGAGCCTTCTTGATGTCCTGACATTCAGGACCTGCTCTTTTGAGACGTCAGGTCAGGCAGGAACGGGAGCGTGGGATCAAAGGGAGCCCAACAGCGGGAAGGGCGAGGGCGTTCGGGGGAGACCTAGTTTAACGTGCAAAAAAGCCTGAACTTTCTTTTCAGCCTCACCAGCCCCGGTTCCTCGTGATGGTTATCAAGTTCCCCTGGGAAACTTGGTGAAAGCTGCGGACCAGAGATGTGCGGATCCTGGAAGGAGATGTGCGGATCCAGGGAGGAGATGTGTGGATCCTGGAAAGGAGATGTGGAGATCCTGGAAGGAGATGTGTGGATCTGGGGAGGAGATGTGTGGATTTAGGGAGGAAATGTGTGGATCCTGGGAGATGTGTGGATCCGGGGAGGAGATGTGTGGATCCAGGGAGGAGACATGTGGATTCAGGGAGGAGATGTCCGGATCTGGGGAGGAGATGTCTGGATCTGGGTAGAAGATGCGTAGATCCTGGAAAGGAGATATGCAGATCCTGGAAGGAAATGTGTGGATCCGGGGAGGAGATGTGTGGCTCTGGTGAGAAGATGCGTGGGTCTGGGGAGGAGATGTGTGGATCCAGGGAGGAGATATGTGGATCCTGGAAGGAGATATGTGGATCCTGGAAGGAGACATGTGGATTCAGGGAGGAGATGTGCAGATCTGGAGAGATGTGTGGACCTGGGGAGGAGATGTGTGGATCCTGGAAAGGAGATGTGCAGATCCTGGAAGGAGATGTGTGGATCTGGGGAGGAGATGTGTGGATCTGGGGAGGAGATGTGTGGATCCTCGAAGGAGATGTGTGGATCTGGGGAGAAGATGTGTGTATCTGGGGATGAGATGTGTGGATCCAGGGAGGAGACGTGTGGATCCAGGGAGGAGACGTGTGGATCCAGGGAGGAGATGTGTGGATCCAGGGAGGAGATGTGTGGATCCAGGGAGGAGATGTGTGGATCCAGGAAGAAGATGTGTGGATTTAGGGAGGAGATGTGTGAATCCGGAGAGGAGATGTGTGGATCCTGGAAGAAGTGTGGATCCGGGGAGAAGTGTGGATCTGGGGAGGAGACGTGCGGATTTAGGGAGGAGATGTGCAGATCCAGGGAGGAGATGTGTGGATCCAGGAAGAAGATGTGTGGATTTAGGGAGGAGATGTGTGAATCCGGAGAGGAGATGTGTGGATCCTGGAAGAAGTGTGGATCCGGGGAGAAGTGTGGATCTGGGGAGGAGACGTGCGGATTTAGGGAGGAGATGTGCAGATCCAGGGAGGAGATGTGTGGATTCAGGGAGGAGATGTGCGGATCCGGGGAGGAGACGTGTGGATCTCGGGAAGCCAGAGAGGAGCCCCGCGATGCCTTCGCTTGAAAAGGGAAAGGTGCAGAGTGTTTCACTGCAAACAAGGAAACCCTCCCACGGAGCGTCTGCTCGGCAGAAGCCCTCAGCGTGACAACTGCCGAAGGCGCCGTGGTGCCAGCTGGGCGCTGCGCCGGGGCCGTCTCAGCCGTAGGGCACTCCCCGGGGATCCCCTGGGACCCCCAGAGCGGCCGAGGGGGATCCCCGAGAGGAGCATGGTGCTGCTGGTAAGGGTTCATCTCCGCTCCCCTCCGCAAACCAGAGCCCCTTTCCATCGGTGGGACGTCGACCTCAAGCCAGGGGAACGCCAGCAGCTCCCCGGAGCCAGTGCCACCAAGCTCTGGGAGACGGCAGTCGGGGCAAAAAGCCACCTCGGGGCCACCGTGGGCCACCCACGCACACGGGGACTTTCCGAGAGGTTCTTCTCACCGTACGGCAAATTTAGGACCGCCAAGTTGAAACCCTCTCTACACAAGTCTGGTGAGCTCACAGAACCCAAACCTCTTGCGTACTTATGGGGAAAAGATGAAGAATCCCGGAGTGGGATTGCACAATCCCCATTTCCCGGGGAGAGCAGCCCAAATCCAGCCGCTCTGGACGCTCTCTGGACTCGGAGCCACTTGCTGCCCTGGGGATGGCTTGGCGATGCCGCGCTGGGCGCAAGACGATGTGCCGGCGGTTGGAGAACTGCCACGGACACGGGTAGAGTCATGCTCAAACCTTCTGCCCTCCAGTTGGTGAAACAGCATCTCGGACCTCAGCCCTCGGCTTCTGCTCCTTGTGATGATCCCCCAGGACACGGGGACGGGCGGGAGGTCCCTGTCCCGGCTGGCAGGATGGCTTCCCCACTGCCCACCCGCCTACCAAAGCTGCGAGTCACCTCCTTGGGCGCGTCCAACTTGACTCGTGATGAACTCAGCCTTCTTCCCACCCGGGATGTTTCCCGCCTGGAAACCACCGTCCTTCAAAGAGGTCATCTTCAATTTATAAAACAGATATCCAACACCTCCAGGCACTTAGGTGACCAGTGAAATACCCACAGCTCCAGACTGAACTGGAGGGGGAAACAGGACCGTACCAAGGAGAAGGAAGAGTTTTTTCTTCAGAAGAAGTTTCTTCAAACTTTCTTCAAACTTCAAACTGACGGAAGAAGTTTCTTCAAACTTCTTCAGTTTCTTCCTCCAATCGTCTTCAGCGCAGAAGATGATCAACTGCTAATATCCTCTGGGATGGGCCGCAAGCTAAAAGATAACTAAATTTGGGAGCTTGATGGTCCACTCGGCCCAAGGCATTGCGCAACTCTTACGTGTAACACAGATGAATGTGACAGCTCCTCCAAGGGGAAGCCCACATCCAGCACCAGCCTCCAGCTGCCCAACTTAGTGGGTCCCAGGAGTTTCCTTGAGGAAACCTTATGGCGACCCACGGACAAAGCCATCCTGCCTGCAAGCAGGAGGTCACCGAGGACCTGCAAAGCTTACAAGATGGAGGAACATCTGAGCATCTACAGGAGGCTCACCTGGAAAACGGGCAGCTCTCCTCCTCCGTACCCTCCGGGAAAGCAAAATAATAACCCTCCCAAGACATTTCTTCTCCATCTTTTCAACCCGTTGATGACTCGACGGCAAAACGGACGGGAGACGCAAGTCTCGCCCTGAGCTCTTGGTTGGGGCTTCAAGGCCCGGGCAGGAGGCGCAGGGCAGCAGCGGTGCAGCTGGAACCCACCAGCCCACCTCCCCAGGCCAAGGGAACGACTCACGTCCAACCGAACCCTCCAGAGCTGAAATCCCACCGGGGCAGCGACGTTTTGAAGGGGAGGAAGGGTAGGGGGCTGGCTGGGGGTGAGTGGGGGGGGGGGAGACGCGTAAAGCGGCAGCAGCTCCTTCCTTTGAGACGTACGCTCCCCTTTCGGGCTGACAGCTGCGGCCTAATTTTCAAGAAAACTGACAAGCGCCTTATTTCTCCCCCTATAATTTCTCTTCGCTGCAAATAAAATAGGTTAAAGGAGCGGGCGTGGAGCTGGGACAACGGGGACCGGGAGAGGCTGAGCCTCTTCCCCTTCCCACCCCGTCGCTTCGCTTTAAGACGAAGAAATAAAACCGCTTTCGCTCCGAAAAAAAGCGTGGCCGAGGAGCGGGTTGATGTCCTAGAGGTGGATGAGCCTTTACATCCCCCCCCGCCCCCAGTAGGGACGAGTCGTATTTCTCCCCCATAGAGAAAGCAAATTTGGGGGAAGACGGTGCCGTTGGGCATCCCCAGAGCAGTTCGGGGGTGGAGTACGGTGGGAATACAGCGTGTGTTTGAGGGTGAAGCTTTCCAGAAGGGAATAAAGGGATGGGAATGGGGTGGCAGCATCCCATGGGTGACAGCAGGCGGGGGGACCCATCGGCTCGGGGCTTGACCGGCTCCAAGCCACGTGCAGCAGCGCTAACGCTGCGTTTATGCTGCGTTTTGGATGCCCCACGTGTTATTTCGGCTTTAAGCCGGGCTTGCCTCCGCGCCTGCCGCCTCTCCGCTGCCTTTTGGCATCCCTGGAGGGATCCCAAGGGGATGATGCAGCCGGAGCAGCCTCGCTGCCCCTGAGCCTCCCAAGACCCAGAGATGCGCGAGAGGAGAGCGGCTGGATGCTCCCTGCAGCGCCAGCACCCCAAAAGCACCCAACGCTAGAAGGGGACCCGCTCCAGGCGCGGCTGAGCACTGAGAGCAGCTCACACGCCGATGGGAAGAAGCACCAAAGGGAAGGAGCTCCCAAGCAGGGTGGCTTTAACACAGCTCCACGTTTTCAGCAGGGAGAGGAAAATGTCCCATCCCGGCACGTCCCACCCCAGGATGTCCCATCCCAGCACGTCCCACCCCAGGATGTCCTATCCAGGGACATCTCACCTCAGGATGTCCCATCCCGGCACATCCCACCCCAGGATGTCCCATCCAGGGACATCTCACCTCAGGATGTCCCATCCTGGCACGTCCCACCCCAGGATGTCCCACATCCAGGGACATCTCACCCCAGGATGTCCCATCCCAGCACATCCCACCCCAGGATGTCCCATCCAGGGACATCTCACCTCAGGATGTCCCATCCCGGCACATCCCACCCCAGGATGTCCCATCCAGGGACATCTCACCTCAGGATGTCCCATCTCGGCACATCTCACCCCAGGATGTCCCATCCAGGGACATCTCACCTCAGGATGTCCCATCCCGGCACATCTCACCCCAGGATGTCCCATCTCGGCACATCCCACCCCAGCATGTCCCATCCAGGGACAACCCACCTCAGGATGTCCCATCCAGGGACATATCACCCCAGGATGTCCCATCCCGGCACATCCCACCCCAGCATGTCCCATCCAGGGACATCTCACCCCAGGATGTCCCATCCAGGGACATATCACCCCAGGATGTCCCATCCCGGCACATCCCACCCCAGGATGTCCCATCCTTGCACGTCCCACCCCAGGATGTCCCATCCCGGCACATCCCACCCCAGGATGTCCCATCTAGGGACATATCACCCCAGGATGTCCCATCCCGGCACATCCCACCCCAGGATGTCCCATCCAGGGACATCTCACCTCAGGATGTCCCATCCCAGCACATCCCACCCCAGGATGTCCATCCAGCGACATCTCACCTCAGGATGACCCATCCCGGCACATCCCACCCCAGGATGTCCCATCCCAGGAGCGGAACGCCTGGCTGGACCCCACCGATGGGGAATCTACTGGGGTGAACGCTTCCCGGGGCAGCATCCAGCCTCGAGCGTCCACCTCAGACGGAAACCTGCGGCAAAGCGCGACTGTGGGAAGCGCCGGAGCATCCTCGTCCTCCTGCTGCCTTGTGCCTCCAAATTGGTGGGCGGCGCGCGAGGAGGGAGAGCTGGGCGCCCACCGCCGGTGGAGAGCGGATGGGCTGCGAGATGCTCGAAAGCAGCCAGGAACGGGGGGAAAAAAATAATAAAATAAAACAATAAAATAAAATAAAATAATAATAATAAAAATAAAATAAAATAAAATAAAAATAAAATAAAATAAAATCCCTTGATGAGAGCAGCAGGAGGCAAAACACTCAGCCCTGCCTTGAGGTTTTTAAGCCGGCGTGCCCTGTGCCGTGGGGATAATCCCGGGTGAGATCCCCCGAAAGAGAGACGGGGAGGGGGGGGAGGGGGGGAATGCTGTTATTCAGCCTCTCCCAGACTCCTCGTCCGGGTTTTTCCCTCCGCGGAGGGATGTCACATTTGCAGAGCGAGAGAAGGGAACACCACCAGAACCCCCCCCAGGCCCCATCCGAATTTAGCAGCTAATGGCCAAAACCGCCGCCCCCATGATGAGGGTCCTCGCCCCAAGCGGCCGGGCAAGGAAAATTTGGGAGACTCCCGGGAAGCTGCTCTGCTTTTCCGAAGCGCTCCCGCTGGGATGCCAAGGGAAAGCGCTGGGAGGGAGCATGGTGGATCCCGGAGAAGTTTTCGGCGGGTAGGACGGCGAGCTCATCCCCAAAGGCTCATCCCCCGCCTCCTCCAGCTCCCACGGCTCCGCATGGCATCTCCCATCCCTTCCCGGGGAGAGTGGGGGGGGAATCCATCCTCACCCAGCTCCTGCCCTCCCAGCGGGGATAATCCTTACGGAGAGCAACCAGGCTCCTCCATCCTGAAGGTCACGCCGCTGATGGCTCCCGGCGCCTTGCCACCCTAAATCCAACCTCTAACCTGGGGGAAATTTGTTTGTTTGTTTGTTTTTGGGTTTTGGGTTTTTTTTTTTCCCCCCTCCAGCTCCTGCTCCATGGGGCTGCGGATGGGTAGCGGAGAGCCCAGCGCCGTATCCTATAGCCCGGATGGATTCAAACCTCGTTAAGCACATGGCTCCCTTGGGCTGGTGGAGCCCCGTTGCGTGATGTAAAATAGGCAATTTAAGAGCCGGGGGGGGGGTGGTGGTGGAATTTTTGGGGAGGTACAGCGGGGTTGCCGGCTCCCACCCCGAATTCCCATCAAAACCCGAAAGGAGCCCGTGCAGGAGAAGGCAGTGGGAAAGGCGCAAAAAAGGAGAGGGTGGATGTCCGCCCCCCCCCTCCCGCCACTCCAACAGCGCTCCGGAGAGCCGCGGGTGGGTGGGAGGAGGCAGAGGCGGGGAGGGGAGATTTTGGGGGAGCGGGGTTAAAGGGGGGGGGCGCAGAGGAAACGAGGCGGAGACGAGCGAGGAGAAGCCCGCAGCGCCGGGGATGCTCGGGGGGGAGGGGGGTGGGGAGAAAGGGGAGCGCGCAGCCGGGGGGATCGCGCCCCAGTTTATATCCCGGTTTATCAAAGGGGCTGCGGGGGGGGGGGTCCTGCTGGGTTTTGGTGGTTTTTTTTTGGCCTTCTTTTTTCGCCTTCTTTTTTTCCTTCTTTTTTCTTCTTTATTTCCCTTTTTTTCCTTCCTTTTTTCCTTCCTCTTTTTTGCCGCCTTCTTCTTCTTTTCCTCCTTCTTTTTCGCCTTCTTTTCCTCTTTTTGCCTTCTTCTTTCTTCTTTTTTCCTTCTTTTTTCTTCTTCTTTTTTCCTTCCTTTTCCTTCCTTTTCCTTCTTTTTTCCTTCCTTTTCCTTCTTTTTTCCTTCTTTTTCCTTCTTTTTTCCTTCTTTTTCCTTCTTTTTTCCTTCTTTTTTCCTTCTTTTTCCTTTTTTCCTTCTTTTTCCTTCTTTTTTCTTCTTTTTTCCTTCTTTTTTCTTCTTTTTTCCTTCTTTTTTCTTCTTTTTTCCTTCTTTTTCCTTTTTTTCCTTCTTTTTTCCTTCTTTTTTCTTCTTTTTTCCTTCTTTTTTCTTCTTTTTTCTTTTCCCTTATTTTTTCTTCTTTTTCCATTCTTTTTTCTTCTTTTTCCATTCTTTTCCCTTCTTTTTCCCTTCTTTTTCCCTTCTTTCCCTTCTTTTTCCCTTTTTTCCCTTCTTTTTCCCTTTTTTCCCTTCTTTTTCCCTTTTTTCCCTTCTTTTTCCCTTTTTTCCCTTCTTTTTCCCTTTTTTCCCTTCTTTTTCCCTTTTTTCCCTTCTTTTTCCATTCTTTTTTCTTCTTTTTCCATTCTTTTTTCTTCTTTTTCCATTCTTTTTTCTTCTTTTTCCATTCTTTTTTCTTCTTTTTCCATTCTTTTTTCTTCTTTTTCCATTCTTTTTTCTTCTTTTTCCCTTCTTTTCCCTTCTTTTTCCCCTTCTTTTCCCTTCTTCCTTCCTTCTTTTCCCTTCTTCCTTCCTTCTTTTCCCTTCTTTTTTCTTCTTTTCCCTTCTTTTTTCTTCTTTTCCCTTCTTTTTTCCTTCTTTTCCTTTATTTTTTCCTTCTTTTCCCTTCTTTTTTCCTTCCTTTCCCCTCTTTTTTCCCTTCTTTTTTCCCTTCCTTTCCCTTCTTTTTTCCCTTCCTTTCCCTTCTTTTTCCTTCTTTTTCTCCTTCTTTTTCCTTCCTTTTTCCCTTCTTTCTTCCTTCCTTTTTCCTTCTTTTTCCTTCTTTTTCCTTCCTTTCTCCTTTTTTCTTCTTTCTCCTTCTTTTTTCTTCTTTCTCCTTCTTTCTCCTTCTTTTTTCCTTCTTTCTCCTTTTTTCCTTCTTTTTTCCTTCTTCTTTCTTCTTTTTTTCCCTTCTTCTTTCTTCTTCTTTTTTCCTTCTTTCTCCTTTTTTCCTTCTTTTTTCCTTCTTCTTTCTTCTTTTTTTCCCTTCTTCTTTCTTCTTCTTTTTTCCTTCTTCTTTTTTCCTTCTTCTTTTTTTCCCCCTTCTTTCTTTTTTTCCCCCTTCTTCTTTCTTCTTTTTTTTCCCTTCTTTTTTTTTCCTTCTTCATTTTTTTCTTCTTCTTTTTTCCTTCTTCTTTTCTTTCCTTCTTTTTTTTTTTTCCTTCTTTCTTATTTTTTTTTCTGGACTTAGCCAAGTACAAGCCAAATGGTTCCCGCAAAAAGAAAAAAAAAAAAGAAATACAAACGCAGGTTTTGTTCTGCAATGCAGCGGCGCGGAGGGTGGGAGGGAGGAAGAGGCGACATGTGTGTGTGTGTGTGTGTGTGTGTGTGTCCCCCGCCAGCCCCAGTTCACTCGCTGGTGGGGCAGAGGGATTTTCGGGACAAAGGTTTGGTGCTGGGAGCTGGAGGGGCCACGGTGGCATCAGCACAGCCGAAGGAAGGAGGAGCGGGAGGGGATCCCGCATGCCAGCCCTGGGAACCACCAGCTCCTCAGGAGGTACGGAGATGTTCGGCCAAACAAACTGTGTGCCCAGGGGAGCCCAGGAGCATCCCCGCCTGGGAGAAGAGGAGGATTTTGGTCAGCACCAGCTCTGGAGCACCCCTCGAGGAGGTGACGTGCCCTGGTGGCCAAGAAGGCCAATGGCATCCTGGGGGGCATCAAGAAGAACGCGGCCAGCAGGGCGAGAGAGGTCATCCTCCCCCTCTGCTCTGCCCCGGGGAGGCCACATCTGGAGCGCTGTGTCCAGTTTGGGGCTCCCCGGGTCAAGAAGGACAGGGAACTGCTGGAGAGGGTCCAGCAAAGGGCTACAGAGATGATGAGGGGAGTGGAGCATCTCTCTGCTGAGGAAAGGCTGAGGGACGGGGGGCTTTTCAGTCTGGAGAAGAGAAGGCTGAGGGGGGATCTTATCAACGCTTATCAGTCCTTCAAGGGAGGGTGCCGGGGGGTGGGAACAGTCTTTTGTCAGCGGTGCCCAGTGACAGGACAAGAGGGAACGGGCACAAACTGGAGCATAGGAAGTTCCATCTCAACCTGAGGAGGGACTTCTCTCCTGTGCGGGTGGCAGAGCACTGGCACAGCTGCCCAGAGAGGGGGGGGGAGTCTCCCCCTCTGGAGCCATTCCAAACCCGCCTGGATGTGTCCTGTGCCACTGCTGGAGGTGCCCCCGCTCTGGCAGGGGGTGGGACTGGGGGAGCTCCAGAGGTCCCTTCCCACCCCCACCAGTCTGGGATGGGCTGCGAGGTGGGACAGTGAGGCAGGAGGCACCCCAACCTCTCCCCGAGGCAGAAAAATCCCCTCCTGCCCAAAAAGAGGGGACCGGCCACCCCAACCCCACGCCAAGGGCAGCGCTGTGAAGCCCCACGCGCAGCCAACATGACGTGGGGGGGTTTGTCCCCGTCTCTTCGCCATCCAGCTCGCCACTGGCCTCATCCCAGCAGGACTTTGAGACCTCAAGATTTCCAGACGGGTGAACTTTTCCCATCTGCAGGAGCCATAAACGCCGGGCCCCGTCACGAGGCTTGGGATTTTCCAGCTCCCCAGCCCTAAATTGGCCGAATAACCTTATCCGCTCCAGCCTCCGTCTTCCAGAGGGGACGGAGAACCAGCTGCCCCTCCGGGCTGCCCCTCACCTCGTGGGGTTCAAACATCTCCCAAAAAGCTGAGGGCCAGTCCCGGTTGAACGGACAAGCCCCACCACGTGCATCATAGGTTGGGAGGGACCTTGAAGATCATCAAGTCCAACCATCAACCCAACGCTGCCAAACCCACCACCAACCCATGTCCCTCAGCACCCCTCTGGAAGATGGAGGTTGGAGCGGATAAGGTTATTCAGCCAATTTAGGGCTGGGGAGCTGGAAAAATCCCAAGCCCGTAAACCCCGGGGTGGGCTGAAACGTTGGGTGCCGCTCCGCTGCCCACCTCCTGAGAGGCCGGAGCAGTTTTTCTTCCTGCAGGGTCCCTGCCCGCAGGATGGCCGTGCCGCTCCAAGGAACCACGTGATGCTTTGGAAGCTCCTCCGCATATTTTTTCTTTTTTTTTTTTTTGCTGCCGCTCCAAGCCCTCGTCGGGAAGCCAGCAGCTGAATGGGAATATTTGCTTCTTGCTCAAGGGCTGCGTTGAGTCCAGGAGGGCCACGTGCCAGCTAGGGCAGATAGCTCCCGATTAGCGAGAAGGTCTCAGGGTCTGCTCATCCAGGCGAGAGGGAACACCCACGAGCGACGGCCGATGCTCCTGCCTCCGAAAACCCTTTGGGAGGCACTTTGGAGCGCAAGCGTGCCTCGCTGGAGAAGAGAAGGCAGCGCTTTGACTCTTGAGTTTTGAAGATGGAATAACTTTATTGGCTTCCAGCACCCCCAAAAAGTCACAAGGGACGGCGAGAGAGACCGGCCCCCAAAGGAAACCCCCTGTCCTCTGCGATACCAAAAAAAAAACCAACCAACCCTACCTCCTTGGAAGAGACCATGGGAGCCACCTCGCCGGTTCCTCAAGGGGAGAGGGGTGGAAAGTGTGAGACTCCGGGTGACTCGTACCACCGGAGCCCCCTCAGCACGTCCCTTCACAAAGAGGAGCCCTCGCCCAGACGTTCAAGAGGCATCTAAGTGGCTTTGAAGAGCCCCTTCCCGGATGCCGCCCGGTGTACGAGCTGCGCCGCGGCTGTAGGCTCTCCCTGCGTGAGGTCCCCTTGGGTGGTGGTACGGATGAGGCATCACACCACGGTTTGATCTGGTGCCGCCGCGCCGGATCCCACCGGGGAAGGTGGTAGACCGAGAAGGGCATCTCTTGGATGCACCAGCGGCGTTGGCAGATGGACCACGTGCCAGTGCTGGGTTATCCCCCAGCCCCCTGGTCCCAGGCAAGGGAGAAGAAGCGATCTGGAGTCTTCCTTGTGAATGACAGAAGCTTTTGGAGCTTTGCCTGTTATTTTAAAGGCAGTTTGGGTTTCTGTTTAGCTCCACCCTGTCTTCTCTGGCCAACCATCTCGAGATACCCAGCTTGGGACCGAGGTCATTGATGGTGAGACCACCCATCACAGCCCCCACCTCCGCCCGGGAGGGCCGTGGGTGCTTCTCCCACCTGTTTCCCCATGGCGGGCAGGCACCGGAGCAGCTCTGCGCATCTTGGGGACCGCACATCCCTACAAAGCAAGGCATGGTCCCACCTCCAGGGGCTCCTCCAGAGACTGCTGCCAAAACCACGTTCCCGTGCTCAAGCACACGACGTACCATCACCTCCACCTCCGGGACTCCAAGGACACATCAGGAGAGAGACCAAAGTCCTTTCAGAGTCAGCAACCGGACAGGAACGAGCTTGAACTGGGTTAGAAATAAACTACCTTTAACCGTAGACCCTCCGCCTGACCTCATGGACCTTCGAACCCGCCCGCCGGCAACGTGACGGGGGGAAAACTGCCGCGCTGCACTTTCATAAAAACCCCGTCCCCCGTCTCCCCCCCCCCCGAGCGCTGGAAATCATCTCCTAAACTTAACAGGTCGATTTTCCTTCCCCGCTTCCCCCGTTCCCGGGCAGGAAGGGGCAACGGTGGTCCCGGAGGGGAGGGGGAAGGCGATGGGTACAAAGGGAGCAAAGGGCTCGTGCCAGCGGCGGGGGAGGACGGCGCTTTAACACACCCCGTCCCGGTCTCTCCGGCTCAGGATGAAACATCACCAGCGTCTCCCAAGGCAAACCCGAGGTCGGTTTCTCACCCCGCTGCGCCAAACAGCTGAGCTGGCTCGCGGACAGGGGCGGGATGCAACGTGGGAATGCACATACGGCTTCAATTTGAAAAGTGGCTAAAAATAGCACCACGAGGCTCCCACGTTCAACTGGGGCTCTCCAGCAAGAGATCAGTCTTTTTCCAACGAGTCCTGTAAAAGTTTTCCCTGCTCTGTTCCCATCAGGCTTTCTTTTTTTTTTTTTTTTTTTTTTTTCCTCCCCGCCATCAGTAGGTTTCAGAGTTAATCACTACCCCACGTGAGCCCCAACGTGACTTGACAAAGGACAGAGTCGTATATTATTAATTTTTTTTTTTTTTTTGGGGGGGAGGTGGTGGTGGTGGTTGGCGCTTTACAGGATTTTTTGGGGCATGATTCACCGTAAAAAGCCCCGGCTTGCTGAGCTGCCGCGAGCCGGTCGCATCGCACCGCCGGCTGCTGGGAAAGCTGGTCCCGCCAGCCAAGGCTCATCGTGCCAGAGCCGGAGGGGAAGATTTGAGGTGGCTATGACATGGGCGGGGGGGGGGAAGCCGAAATGGGACCTTGCCCAGGCTCACTGCTGCTCTAATTGCCCTGCACCCTTAACGAGGAATAGGGCTGCTTCCCCTGGCAGGGGTTGCTCGAACCAGGAGCTGTGCAGACCAGGGAGGAAAGAGGGGATGCCACGAGTGGGATATCGCCTTTTCCCTCTTCTTAGATCCCCATATGATGATTAATCCCAACATTTCCAGACTCTTATCAGAAGCAAAAAATCATATGCTCAGCTGGATTTTTTTTTTTTTTTTTTTTGGGGGGGTGGGGGGAGAATGTAATGTACTACATTAAAATTTAACATAATTGGGGGGGGAAACCTCTGAAATCCCTGCCCTGCTGCCCAAACAGCAGCCGCGACCCTGCCCACCCTTCATCTCACGTTTGCTCTGAACCCGCCACGCTTCTTTCCCCTCCACGGGATGAAATCGAGCGGCAACTTTTCGGGGCGCTTTCGGGCTGCCCGAAAACTTGGGGGCCAAACTCAGCACCCAGCTTGGCCGAGCAGATCCTGAGAGCTCCGCACGCTTCGTTTTCCGAGCGCGGTGATGGGAACGCCCCCCCGGCCCCCCCAGCCTCGCGCATCCCTCCGTCTTTGGAGAAGCATCTCTCTTCTCCCACGGGAGCCCGGTTTGGGTTTCTCGCTCTCCCCACGTTCATTTCGGATGCCACCTCCCTGAAAAGAAGGGAAGGCGAATCCTACCCCCCACCCCGACCTCCTCGCTGATCTCTCCACCTCCCTTCGACCGTTAAGGCCCATTATTTCCCAGCGAGCCGAGGAATCGGCCTCCCCTGCCCCACATCTCATCGCCTTGAGGACGATGCCCGGCCAGCTGCCGGGACATTTGGCATTCCAGCCTCCGCGACGCTCGGCTTTCCGGCCTCTGCTCCTTCAGAGGCCCAAGCAAAACCTAGCTAGGCCCAAGCAGCGAAACACGCGGCTTTGGGGGCCGAGGCTTCGCCGGGCGAGCGTCTCGCCCGGCCGGCTGGAAGGATTCACTCGATTTGGCACCCCGAGCCCAAGCCTGCCTTCGTGCTCCGGCTGGTCTAATTGTTTCTTAACGAAACGGGCTCTGACGATGCTATTTAATAAGGAGCTATACATCGCCTCCGGGGGATGGGAGGGAGAAACACGGTGCCTCGACACGTGAAAGTCAAGTCCCGTTTGCTCCGAAACCGTCCGCCGGCGAGCGAGGGAGGCTCGGAGACGTGATTTGGGCTCCTAGGAAGCTCGGGCTGCTCAACCCCCTCGTCCCCATCCCACCCACCCTGCCCGGGGGATGCTGGGGAGATTGGGCGAGGTTTGGTGGGGTGCTCTGACCTGATGATGAAGGCTCCTCTGGTCTCCAGGAGTTTCCGTTCGCTGCTGAAGCGCTTGAGCAGGTTGATCATGAACTTGTAGAAGTAGGAGTTCATGGTGGGGGTGGAGGGCGAGCACTCCAAGCCTTTCGTACCTGGGGACGCGGGGGAAAAGGAGAGCAATTAGAGCAGCCGGGGTCCGCCTGCCAAAGCGGTCGCGGCGAGAGCAGACACCCGAAATACGCTCGCAGCGCTCAGCGGAGGAGGGTTGCGGCACGAGAAGAACGTTTTCAAGCCTCGTATCACCCCATCTGCTCGGTCCAAGCAGAGCCAGCCCTGCCACAGCCCTCTCCATCCCTGGGAAAAGCATCTCGTGGTGGTCCCAAGCCCCTGAAGCAGCACACGGGGGTGAAATGGGCTTTTTGGGAGCTCACCCCAGAGCCGCTCGCCTTCGGTAGCTGGTAGGAGACGGGGTGGCCAAGGCTCTAGATGGGACGGGCAAGCCCGTCTCCTCAGATACGGCACCTACACTCATCCCGAAAACCAGATTGCTGGTGGGCTGAAGAGCCTTTAATCCAACCCCGCGTGCCAGAGATGCCCCGAGCCCGGCGCGCACGTCGCGGCGGATGCACGCGTTGGGCCCCGGGTCACGACCCGGCCACCGGTTTACGCTCGGTGACGTGATTTCCCCTGAGCAGGAGCCACTTGGTGCAACAGCCTCACACACAACTTGCCCCCGGGGGTCGGCACAAAGCACCGGTCAAACCACCGCAGAGCTCCAGGCTTAGAGATTGTACCGAAAAAATTATTTATTTATTTATTTTTTTCTTTGGTCTCTGTTTGGAAAAACCCTTTATAACAAAAGCAGCTGAAAGTTGGGGAAGGGGGAGACTGGCACGAAGTGGTCCCTCCAGCCTGGAGCATCCCGGAGCGCCGGTTGGGTCGGGGGCAAGGACCCGCTCGTGGTACCCATTGATTCTGCCCAGAAGGCAAAGGCGGCTTCGTTTTGAGGTGGCACTTAAGAACCGATCCCCTTTTATGAGTCTCAAAAGCAGAAAATTAAAGGTAATGAGAGCAGCCGGACTCTCCGAGCACGGAGGACGCGGGAAGTGCCCGGGCGGAGGGAAGGTGAGGGTGTGAATACGGAGAGAGGAGGATGAGGATGGGGTTAGCATCCAAGAGAAGACACGCAGCCCAAGAGAAAGGAAAATTAAATACGAGGGTCATCTGGACCAGAACGTGGTCGCCGGAGCCACGCGGTCGCCCTGCCTTGGTGTACCCGAAACCCCAAACCAGGCGTCTCCTGGAGCGCAAGCGTTTGCCGTAGCATCGTGTTTCCCCGCAGCTGCGGGGAAAGATGATCCGGACGAAGAAAAAAAAAAAAAATAGGATCTCGCCGAGCCGCTGCGCTCCGAAACAAAAGGTGCGTTTGCGGAGAAGGCAGGGGAGTAGCCGGCGTGAAAACGTAGCCGTGCCCCGCGTGCGGTCGCGCCAGCCGCGCGGCACCGGGCAAAAGAGGGTCGAGAAAGAGCCGCGGTGCGGACGAGGCGAAGCGGAGCAGCTCTGCCTTCTCCCCGCGGCGCAGCCTCGCATCTCCCAGCCTGTAACCACCGGCAGAGCCTCGAAAGCAAGCACCGGCTTTCCTTCTGGAAAAGGGGGTGGGGAAGGGAGGTGAAGAGCAGATGGAAACCGTCTTTCAAAGCTGCGAAAGCGGTGGGTTTTGCCCGTTTTTTTCAGCATCCAAACCAAAGCTGCGCTGCAAGCCAAGAGCTAGCAGCAGGCAGGGCATCGCATCTTCACCCCCACCAGCCAGTAACGGTACCCCAAGGTGGCGGCTTCTCCAGGGGAAGGTCTGATCTTGGAGTTTCTCTCTTCTCAAGACCCCAAAATTCGTGCTCCTGACCCCCACGGCATCAAGGACGGCGTTCCTGCCAGGGCTTGAGATGTGCTCACCGTTCCTCCGCACGGCAAAGCCAGCTTCGTACCCTACCACCTCCTCGCACGCCTTCCAGTGACAGCCAAACCCATTACGCATCCTAAACCGCATCCCAATGGAAAAACAGGAGGAGGCAATGACTTTCCTCCTCCCCAAATGATCCGGCGCTCCTGTCGCTCACTGCCAGCAGTGACGTGCAGGGCACAAAGCCCAGGAGCCACGTGGCTGGGAACGCTGGTGCAAGACAGACCCACCAGGAGCACCCTCGGGTCCACACTCCTGAGGTGGTGCAGCATCTCCCGCATCTCAGACTGGGGACTCAGAAGGACCTAAGGTGGTGCAGCATCTCCCGCATCTCAGACTGGGGACTCAGAAGAACCTAAGGTGGTGCAGCATCTCCTACGTCTGACTGGAGACTCGGAAGGTCCTAAGGTGGTGCAGTATCTCCCACATCTCAGACTGGAGACTCGGAAGGACCTAAGGTGGTGCAGCATCTCCCACATCTCAGACTGGAGACTCGGAAGGACCTAAGGTGGTGCAGCATCTCCCACATCTCAGACTGGAGACTCGGAAGGACCTAAGGTGGTGCAGCATCTCCCACATCTCAGACTGGAGACTCGGAAGGACCTAAGGTGGTGCAGCATCTCCCACATCTCAGACTGGAGACTCGGAAGGACCTAAGGTGGTGCAGCATCTCCCACATCTCAGACTGGAGACTTGGAAGGACCTAAGGTGGTGCAGCATCTCCCACATCTCAGACTGGAGACTCGGAAGGACCTAAGGTGGTGCAGCATCTCCCACATCTCAGACTGGAGACTCGGAAGGACCTAAGGTGGTGCAGCATCTCCCACATCTCAGACTGGAGACTCGGAAGGACCTAAGGTGGTGCAGCATCTCCCACATCTCAGACTGGAGACTCGGAAGGACCTAAGGTGGTGCAGCATCTCCCACATCTCAGACTGGAGACTCGGAAGGACCTAAGGTGGTGCAGCATCTCCCACATCTCAGACTGGAGACTCGGAAGGACCTAAGGTGGTGCAGCATCTCCCACATCTCAGACTGGAGACTCGGAAGGACCTAAGGTGGTGCAGCATCTCCCACATCTCAGACTGGAGACTCGGAAGGACCTAAGGTGGTGCAGCATCTCCCACATCTCAGACTGGAGACTCGGAAGGACCTAAGGTGGTGCAGCATCTCCCGCATCTCAGACTGGGGACTTGGAAGGACCCACTGGGTATCCAAAAAGCAGAATCACCTGGGAGATCAGATCCCGGTTGCAATCTGCAGGATGAGCGACCTCCAGCCTTATCACCTTCTTCCATCAACTCGCTCCCGAACATCTGATCCTCCCACCCAGCCTGGGTGAAGCTGGGCAGCGGGTCAGGGAGCTGGGAGCAAGGAGGGATGGGGATCCAGAGGTGGAAAAAACAAGTCTTAGCCCTGGGGTTTTTTTGTTTTTGGTTTTTTTTTTTAGGAGAGGAAAGCATGCTGTGACTGTCTGCACGCCCCAGGGAGCTTCTTCATCATCCTTTTCCTCCGGGAGCATCGAGAACGAACTCAAAAGGGATCGTTTCTCCCTCCCTTGCCCACCAGCGACGCCTGCGTGTCCCTAAGGAAGGTTTCCACCACGGAGCAGCCTTGCCCGATAACGCCGGGGGTGAGAAACCAGCGTGTGGGACTCTCCCAGGCTGCAAAAACCTCAACCAAATCTCAGCCGGAGTTTGCAAGGGCGACACACCTTCCCAAGGAGGCAAAACCTGCCAATCCTCCAAAAAAAAAAAAAAAAAAAAAAAATATCGGATGGGACGTCTAGGAAGCGGCCGGCACCTCGTTTGCCGTCGCGTAACCCTTCGCCGGCGCAGCCCGGCGCTCGGCTCGCCGCCCCGCGGGTTACGGCACAGCGCGGCGGCATCCCTGGCTCGAGGAGAACCGTAGGAGCAGCTTGACGAGCGTTTCGGGGAAGCACGAGAGACGAGCAGAGAGAAGTGTTATGAAAACTGTGGCTTAATTAATTGAAAACTCGCACCTCGCCCCCCTCTGTGTCCCATCTCCCCCCCCCCCTTCCCCGATTCCGACTTTGCAGATCCGTAACCTGCCAGATCGGCTGTTAACGTACCCGCGGCAGGGCTGGTGGCACGGCACGGCTCTGCTGCCTTTTTGTCTTTTTTTTTTTTTTTTTTTTTTTAATTTAATCTGGCACGGAGCGGGGGAGCTGGAAAAAGAAAAGATCCCTGGCTCAGAGGAATGACGAAACTCAGCCCAGATATCCGCTGTAATAGGAACAAACGGGAATTTTGGGCCCACGGGAAGGCGACAGCAGTGAAACAAGAGCGGGTAGGGAGAGACGATGAAATGCAGGTGGAAATCACAGCTCCGTGGCCGAAATGCACCGAAAAGCAGCCTGGACCCGTCTCAAGGACTACAGCATCCTCCCGCATCCCTGGCCGAAACGCAGCCTGGACCCGTCTCAAGGACTACAGCATCCTCCCGCATCCCTGGCTGAAACGCAGCCTGGACCCGTCTCAACGACTACAGCATCCATCCCGGGATGCTGGGCTAGTAAATCCCTTCCCGAGGCAAGCTCTGCAGCCGGGGGCAGAGCCGGGGACACACGAGAGGGCTTCTGCCACCACCTCCGCCCGCACCGGCACCCGTGTGTGTGTCCCCCCCCTCCCCGGCCCGGCGCGTCCCCAAGCGCTCAGCGGCGGTCGCCGTTCCCATCGCTGGCGGGGCCGGGCTATAAATCAACCCAGACAGGCCATTAGGGATCCATATTAAGACCCTTATAAATATATATTGTATAGCGGCCTGGAACATCGTGGCCGTCTGGCTGCTCGATGGGCTGAGCCGTCTCGAGACCTACAGTGGCCAAAGTGTCCCCAGATTGCTCAGGGAGGGGAAAGGTGGTGGTGGTGGGGGGGCGGGGGGGGGCTGTCCTGGCAGATTCCGCCACAAACTTGGCTTTTCCTACCTCGGCCGCAAAGTGCCGAACCTCACCCTGGCATAAAAAGCAACTTCCACTCATTTACCATAATTGGTTTCAAACGGGTCTTTAATTAAAACCGGCGCGGCGGACTCGCTTAACTCCATTGAAACCAAATTTAAATGGGATCGGACCGGAATTGATTCACTTCCCGAAGCAGGCTAAAGCCGGGTAAGCTGTTTAAAGAGTATCCACGAGGGTATTTGCGGCGGTTTAGCTCAAATGATTTCCCGCAATCCCTAATTGAAGCAATTTCAGCTGGGATACAGGGAAGGCGGGCTACGAGCTGGCGGGGCCGAGCATCCTTCTCTGGGGTATGACATTTCCAGCTCAGCCCGGACAAGGATCTCCCTCGGCTCCGCCGGGAGCAGTCGGGATTAAATGCGGCGGCCGGAGCGGGTCCGTGAGCTTTCAAACCGTACGGGGTTCGGCGGGAGCCCCGGGGGGCGACGTGGGAATCCGCGCGGCATCTCTCCTCCCACCCCCCCCCTCCCCCCCCCCAAAGTCCCTCCCCGGCGCCCTTCCCCAGGATGTTTTGAATTTTAGTTTTTGCAAACACGGGGCGGCGAAAGTCGCGCGGAGCGGGATAAAAATAGAGCCGTAAAAAAGGCAAACCCTCCCTCCCTCCCCTCCTCGCCCCCCCCCCCCCCCCCCCCCCAAAAAGCCCGGCGTGGGGCAGAGCTGGAAGCAGATGCGAACGCGTTATCGGCTCTGCAAAACCTCTGCTCTCCGCTCTCCAGAGCGCGGGATGCTGCGGAGGGAATAAAATCCCCCAAAATTACACGTTGCGCGGCCATGGGCTGCGCTCAGCCTGCTTTTTCAGGGCTGCCCGGGGGCACACGGATGCTTCTCCCCTTCCTAACTGGCTAAAAGAAAGGGTTTGCAATTCCCGAGGCTTCGGCATCTCGCCCCAAAAGGGGGTCCTCAGATAGACCGGGATACGTCCTCTGGACCCCTCCCTTGAAGGATTTGTGGGTTAGATCCCCCTCAGCCTTCTCTTCTCCAGACTGAAAAGCCCCACGTCCCTCAGCCTTTCCTCAGCAGAAAGATGCTCCACTGCCCTCATCATCTCTGTAGCCCTTTGCTGGACCCTCTCCAGCAGTTCCCTGTCCTTCTTGACCCGGGGAGCCCAGAACTGGACACAGTACTCCAGATGTGGCCTCCCCAGGGCAGAGCAGAGGGGGAGGATAACATCCCTTGACCTTCTGGCCATGCTCTTCTTGATGCCCCCCAGGATGCCATTGGCCTTCCTGGCCACCAGGCCACATTGCTAGCGCATGGCCATCCTGTTGGCCACCAGGACTCCCAGGTCCCTTTCCACAGAGCTGCTCTCCAGCAGGTCCGCCCCTAACCTGTACTGGTGCAGAGGGTTATTCCTCCCCAGGTGCAGTCCCCTACACTTGCCCTCGTTGAATTTCATAAGGCTCCTCTCCACCCAACTCTCCAGCCTGTCCAGGTCACGCTGAATGGTGGCACAGCCTTCTGGCGTGTCAGCCACTCCTCCCAGTTTTGTGTCATCAGCAAACTTCCTGATCATAGAATCATAGAATTGTCTAGGTTGGAAGAGACCCTTGGGATCATCGTGTCCAACCATCTACCCTACTCTACAAAGTTCTCCCCTACACCATATCCCCCAACACCACATCTAAATGTCTCTTAAACACATCCAGGGATGGTGACTCAACCACCTCCCTGGGCAGTCTATTCCAATGTCCGACCACTCTTTCTGTGAAAAATTCTTTCCTAATGTTCAGTCTAAATGCTGATGGTACACTCCATCCCTTCATCCAGGTCATTGACGGATATATTGAACAGGACCGGACCCAGTACTACGATTCCCCAAATGAAGTGATAAACAACGTACAGGGAGCGGTTTGGAACACTAAGAACAAAATCCCTCCAAAAGATGTCCCATCACAGCACATCTCAAGTTCGGTCCAGGCTCTGGGGCGCTGCACCTTCTCCAGTGGGGACGCAGCAGGTCTGAACCCAACAGACTATGTTTCTAAGCAACCTCCTCCGGAGCAATCTGCCGACTCCGGGGATATCCACGGACTGCTGGTTGGAAGCAATGACCTCAGACGTGTTAGCGCACACACGTATGGAGTCAACCTCCCGGTAAACATCCTATAGCGTGAGGCGCTCAGAGGGTAACGCCGCCGTCCCCGCCATCTCCGGCAGGAAGCCAGGCGGGAGAGACCCGACCGAGTCGGAGAGGAAAGTGCCTCCTGTGAAACAAAGGGTCATAACCGCTTCTCCTTCCAAAGCTGTGGAGAAAGGAAGGAAGAGATGTGTGCGAGAGTGACCCTGTACGAGGCAGCAGATGGTATCGGCATCCTTTTGGAGGGGGCTTTCTCCTCCCGTGCAAAGCAGAGCTGGAGACTAGGCTGGAGGGCTTGCACCTGTGCTATCATAGGATAGTTTGGGTTGGAAGGGACCTTTAAAGGCCATCTAAGTCCAACCCCCTGCAATAAGCAGGGACACCTTCAACTAGATCAGGTTGCTCAGAGCCCCGTCCAATCTGACCTTGAATGCTTCCAGGGATGGGGCATCTCCAACCTCGCTGGGCAACCTGTTCCTGGGTTTCACCACCCTCATCCTCTGACTCTACCCTCTTTTCGTTTAAAACCATTACCCCTTGTCCTATCGCAACGGGACCTGCTAAAAAGTCTGTCCTCACGTTTCTCATAAGCCCCCTACAGGGACTGGAAGGGGCTCTCAGGTCTCCCCGGAGCCTTCTCTTCTCCAGGCTGAACCCTCCCAACTCTCCCAGCCTGTCCTCCCAGCAGAGGGCCTCCAGCCCTCCCAGCATCTCCGGGGCCTCCTCTGACCCCGCTCCAACGGGTCCATAGAACGGTTTGGGTTGGAAGGGACCTGAAAGATCATCCAGTTCCACCCCCTGCCCTGGGCAGGGACACCTCCCACCAGCCCAGGTTGCTCCAAGCCCCGTCCAACCTGGCCTTAAACACTTCCAGGGATGGGGCAGCCACAGCTTCTCCGGGCAACCCAGGCCAGTATCCAGTGTTCTGTGTCCTCCTTATGTTGAGGGCTCCAGAGCTGGATGCAGTACTCCAGGCGGGGTCTCACCAGAGCAGAGCGGAGGAGCAGAATCGCCTCTCTCGACTCGCCGGCCTTGGTGACAACCACTCTTGAGTCATCTGCTACTTGTCCCGACTTCTACGCGGTTGACAAAACACCCTCAACGCAAAGCAGGCAGCAGGATTCCCGTTGTACGAACCGGATGGGTGCTTGCCCCACCACCCCGAGGAGCGCAGAGCTCTTGGGCGCAGCCCTGCAGACCTTGTCCCTGCAAAGCGGGCAGAAGACAACCAAGGACAGACTCGTGGAGGTCAGCACCCGGCTACCTTCTTCCAGGGCAGCCGGAGCAGGTCCGGAGGAGAGATGTTGGGTCTGCCAGGCGGCGTTGGGCCGGGTTGACCCCGGCTCATTGTGTTTGGAGAAAGCGTCGAGGGCATCTGACCTTCCATTAACCGGAGAACAAAGCGGCTAAATAAAAACTGGAGCTGGGAACAGGCTGCGGAAGTGGGACACGGCTTTCCTGACTAATCAACCGGCATCTGAAGGAAACCAAACTCAATGGCAGGGAAACAACTGCGTAAACACATCCCGAGGGAAGAAAGGCAGCGAGAGGAAGCGGGGGGGGAAGACCACGGCAGCGCTGGCCCCCGCCGCCTCCTCCTCCTGCCCTCACCGCTGGGCTGGCAAAACCCCGGAGCGCCGGGATGGAGAGCGCGGCACGGAAACCTGCTTTGAAGGGTGCCCGCCTTCATTTACCCGCAAAGCCGTCAACCGCACGATCCGACGGGCCTCAGAGGTAGGAGAGGAGCGGACCTGAGATGGCGCATCCCTCCTCCCCCTGCCCGCTCCGGCGGCATCTCGGTCTAAAGCGGGATGAAGGGAACGGAGCAATTTAACCGCAGGGTGAAGCGCTGGTACCCCGCAGGGTCCCCCCTCCAACGCTGCAACAGCATCCTACTGCCGACAAAGCACTGCGCCGAGGCGTGCTAGCCGGGAAAAGAGCGCTCGGGAAGCACTCCCATCCATCCCAGTACAAAGCCAGTGACCCCACAAAGGGGTAGACCCTCTCTCCAGTACCAGCATCTCATTTTTTTTTTTTTTTTTTTTTTTTTTTCGCCTGGGAAGGGCTGTGCTCACAACTACACCAGCTTGTAGGGCAGGGTTTGGGTTCTCTCGCGACGTCACTACCCCGGGACCACGCAGACGTAGGGATTTCCACCAGCCACCCTCCCACTGCCAAAAAAGTCCGTTCCCCCCACCCCCACCCCGATCAAAAGTGTCTTTTCCGAGAGCCCCTGCTTTTCCCGGCACAATCCAGGAGGGTCCCGGCCCAGCTGTGACCCCTCGCTCCCCCGGGAGCCGGAGCCCACCAACCCATCCCCTCTCAGCACTGGGTGGTCACAGCCAGACGGGACCAGGGGTCACCTTAAACGTCCGTCTCCTTTCCCCTCCCTCCGTCCCCCAAAACCATCTGCCTCTGGGTAAAAGCCGATGACCGCGCAAAGCTCAGCCCTAAACAAATTTCCAAAGGAACACTTTTTGGGGGCTTTTTAAGGAAGAGGAAAAGCAGGTGACGATGCCGGAGCCCGTTAGGACCTGGGTGGTGGTGGTGGGGGCGGCCAAGCAGCCCCAGGTTGGGGCAACGGGAGCTCCAGCGGGATCTGCTGGAGGCGGGGAGAGCCAGGCTCTTTCCAAACGTTCCGCTTGAAGAAGCGAAGCCAAGAGGTTCTTCCAGAGAGCTAAGAGGGGCCACGGCGGCCGTTCGGATCCGCGCCATCCAGCCGGCTATTTTTAGATCATCCGCAAGGAAGGAAACCTCAGACGACCATCGGCGTGAGCTGAACTGCAGCTCTTCGGTGGAGGAGCTGCTCCACCCTGGGGCGGTCTCACTTCTGACGTGGGAAGGACGGAGGAGACCCTCCGAGGTCTCTGCAACCCCCATCCCTCCATCACTGGCGACGGCCGCCAGCGCGAAACAGGGAGATCTGCAAGAAAAACTACCACCCCAAAAACCCAACCCACCCAAAACCAGAGCTGGACGCTGGCGAGGACGTTTTTAAGCCCAAGGAGGGGCGAGCGATCCCAGATGTTCAGAGAAAACGAAGCCTGGGGAGGAGGAAAGCAAAGCCTCCCTCTCCGGCGGGGATTTTTTGCAAAGCCCCGTCGGCCGCATCCTGCGCGGGGAGAGGCGGCCTTGGCTCCGCGCTCGGGTCGCAAGCCAAAACCGCCCCGAAACGTGCTTTTGGCTGGGGGGACGACCTGGCTCGGAGAGGACAACGGGGAGGGCCTTAAATAGCAGCGGCGGAGGAGAAGGGGCAGCCGAGCAAACGGCAAAGGATGAGCCACAGATAAAGGGAAGGTGGAAAAAACACTTCCCCGTGTGCCAGGAGGAGTAATGAAAGGCTTTTTTTTTTTTAACTCCCAAGTCTCCAGGAAATAGGATTGTCCCTCGTCATCTCTCTCTTCCGAGGTCCCACCCGACACTCGGAGCAATGAAGCAGTTGACAGTCAACACGAGAAACCCTGAACACGCAACATCGAAAGTACGGACCAAACCCTTTGCAGATCCATCTATGTTTTTTTTGGGCACCCGGGCTTGCAAGTCAGCGCATCATCCTGAACCCGTTTCAGGGCTCTGAGGGCTTTTACAAAGAGAGAAGAGGCTGGCACCCAAGGTCCCGTAAAAAAATAGGACAACAATGACGTCCCTCCACACCAGCCACTGTGAAACAGAGTCCCAAATCCCCAAAATGTGAGCTGGAGGAAAAACGCAATGGAATAAAGGCAGTCCCCCGGTCTGCTCCACAGCACTCCATCCCCATGTGATGCCATCTAGGGATGGATAGATTGATATTGAGAAGGGCTCCGGAGATGCTGGGAGGGCTGGAGCCCCTCTGCTGGGAGGACAGGCTGGGAGAGTTGGGGGGGGTCAGCCTGGAGAAGAGAAGGCTCCAGGGAGACCTGAGAGCCCCTTCCAGTGCCTAAAGGGGCTCCAGGAGAGCTGGGGAGGGACTCTGGATCAGGGAGGGGAGCCAGAGGTCAAGGGGGAAGAGGTTTAAACCAAAAGAGGGGAGATTGAGATTGGATATGAGGAAGAAATTCTTTGTTGTGAGGGTGGTGAGCCCCTGGCACAGGCTGCCCCGAGAAGCTGTGGCTGCCCCATCCCTGGAGGTGTTCAAGGCCAGGTTGGACGGGGCTTGGAGCAACCTGGGCTGGGGGGAGGTGTCCCTGCCCGGGGCAGGGGGGTGGGACTGGATGATCTTTCAGGACCCTTCCAACCCAAACCACTCTGTGATGACCGTAGGATATGAATTATTACTACTGGGCCTTGGCTTGGGCCTTCTTCTGCCCAAGCAAACCTGACCAGTGCCACCGAACCCGGAGCGAGCCCCAGGAGCAGGGATGCGCGGAGCTGCGGCACTCACCGGAGGAGCTCAACTGGCCAGCCCTGGCCGGGACGTGAAGCTCCACTGGGCCAGGTCGCATGTCGGAGCCATCAGAGGGACCGTGACCCTCCGTCTGTCCCGCCGGGGAAGAAGCGATCTCGGCCAGCACTTCCAGGTCCTTCAGGATAACCTGCGGAGAGAAGGGAGGGCGCGGGGTGGTGGTGGTGGGGGGCGTGAGCGCACCCAGGGGTGAGCTCTCCTTTCCCAACCCGCGGCCGGAGAGGGCGAGATGGGAAGCAAACACCAAATCCCAGAACATCAGGAAAAGCGCAGGGAAGAGAGGGCAACCTGGGAAGTTCAAAGGGGAAATTTCAAACGATCGCCGAGAGGATGGGGAAGGAAAGTGAAAGGGGAAGAAAAAAAAAAACAACCCAAAACACCCCAGTTTCTGCTCTGCGCATCCTAAGGGAACGCGTGAAATTAAACCGAATTTACGCAGTGGGGAGGAGGGCTTGCTTCTCCCTCATCCCGCTTCGGGGAGGTCCGGGCTTCGCTTTCCCGCTCCCCTTCGTAACCGCCGATTTGGGACAACCCCAGCAAGAGGACGGGGATGCTCTCAGGGGCAGCACCCCAGGGCAGGCTCCGAAATAACCGAATTACTCTATATATAGCAGTGCTGGAGAAGTGATTACAGAGTGAGTGGTTTTGTTGTTTTTTTTTTTTTTTGCATCCTCAACCCTTCTCGTGTCTCAGACTATTTTGGGTCCGTTCCTCCCCCCCCCCCCCCCATCCCCCTTCATTCGAACGTCCTTGGGTCTAGAGGTTTCATCAGCCGGCCCCGATGCTCCGCAGCAGAGCAGGATCGCTGCCAAAAAGGTCCGATGGCCACGTCTAACCCATCCGCATCCGGCGCGGCGCATCCCCCCACCCCCACCCCTCGCCCAGCGGCGCGGCATCCCAGGCTTTCCGTGTGCTCTCACAAAGGCATCGTTTTAAGGAATTAAGGGAGTTTTAGCTTCTGAGCTACCAAAAAAAAAAAAAAAACCAACCACCCCTTACCCCTGGAAAAAAATAGCCAATTAAGCCTTTTTTTTTTTTTTTTGATCACGCAGAACTTGAAAATACGACCCCTGAAAATCAGAAAAAGCAGCTCCTGGGTTTTTCTGCTGCGCAGAGAACGTAAGTTGGGTTGGTGTTTTTTTTTTTTTTTTTTTTTTTTAGATAATTAGGGATGGTTTTCAAGCCCCCCCAGCAGCCTTTGAGCAGGCAGCGTGGTGTCCGGTGCAGAGGCGGCCGTGGGGAAGAACCCTGCCATGGAACACCACGAGGCTCCAGCCCTTTTGGGAAGACTCTGTGCCTACAAACATGATTAAGCCCCAGCCCGTGGCTCCCCAGGGGAGGGGGGGAAAAAAATTAAAAAAAAAAAATAAAATGAAGACAATAACAACTTGTACTGTTGTCCCCGAAGAATACGGCACCTCCGTGATGCTGTCAAGGACGGGAGCGCGTTGCCAGCGCGGGAGGTCACTGCCACCGCCAGCCTTCATCCTCTTCCAGGGAGGGGACTCTGCGGTCCCTGGCAGAGGGATGACCTTGGTCCTCCCTCTCCATGCGGTTTGCCAACATCAGCGGTACCGGATAAAGCAACGCTGGCGACGTTTCGTTTCAAGCGGAGGATGCTCCGGCAGCAGAGCTCACCGTGCCCGGTCTCTTGAAGCCCCGTGTAGATTCTCTAGTGGCTAATCATCTGGCTCAGCTGAGCTTGCAGCCTTCCAGCAGGGGAAGGCGCTAATTTGGGTCTCAAGCTCTCCCAGCTGGGGAAACAACACCCCGTGGAGGTTTCCAACTCTCATTGTCTTTGGCTAAAGCTGGCAAAGAGACTCAGGGTTTGGCTACCAGGGCGGGCAGGCAGGTGAGAGCCGGGACTCTTGTTCGAGCTACCGATTTTACCGAACCCAGCACGAGTGCCAGCACCGCCAGGATGATGGATCCCACCACGCCAAAGCTGTATCAACACATGGCTGATGTACCGGGCGAACCAGCCGCCCGCGATTGCCATCCTGCTGCATTCGCTGCTGCCGCGATCCCCCCCCCTCCCCCCCTAGAGCCCACCCATCCCCCCCAGACCCTTCGGCTGTTGTCCACCCAGACTCCACCAGCGGCTCCCACAGCATCAGGAAACAGGACCAAGACCCTGAGCTGGGCAGAAGTCACCCCTGCTGCCTCCCAGAGCGTTGAGAGATGTCTTATACCGTGAGGTCGGATCATTAATTTAATGCAACGTGCGCCGGCAGCCCAGAAAGCCCCCGGCATCCCGGGATGCATCCCCCGCAGCGTGGCCAGCAGGGCGAGGGGGGGACTGCGCCCCTCTGCTGCGCTCTGCTCTGGGGAGAGCCCACTGCATCCAGTTTTGGAGTCCTCAGCACAAGAAGGACACGGAGCTGTTGGAGCAGGGCCAGAGGAGGCCCCGGAGATGCTGGGAGGGCTGGAGCCCCTCTGCTGGGAGGACAGGCTGGGAGAGGTGGGGGGGGTCAGCCTGGAGAAGAGAAGGCTCCGGGGAGACCTCAGAGCCCCTTCCAGTGCCTAAAGGGGCTCCAGGAGAGCTGGGGAGGGACTCTGGATCAGGGAGGGGAGCCACGGGATGAGGGGTGATGGTTTTACACTGAAAGAGGGCAGATTTAGATGACATATGAGGAAGAAATTCTTTCCTGTAAGGGCAGTGAGCCCCTGGCGCAGGCTGCCCCGAGAAGCTGTGGCTGCCCCATCCCTGGAGGTGTTCAAGGCCAGGTTGGACGGGGCTGGGAGCAACCTGGGCTGGGGGGAGGTGTCCCTGCCCAGCGTAGGGGGGTTGGAACTTGATGATCTTCAAGGTCCCTTCCAACTTAAACCGTTCTATGAACCTCCCAGAGCTGTGTGCTGAGCCCCAGCTCCGAGATGCTGCTTGGGCTTGGGATGCTCTGGCCAGGGAGCAGTGACCGGCGCCACCGAGGGCATGGCTGGACTTCTCGAGCTTTGGAGATGTTAAGAGGTGTCTCTCCAAGCCAGCCACATTGGTCACAGCCAGAAGATGGAAAAAACCAGCGCGGGCTGGAGTTTACAAATGAAAACTATGGAGAAAATAAGAAAAGAGGAAATAAGAAACAGGAGGGACGAGTGCAGGAACACCTGGAAGAAGAGGAGGAGCAGCCATCTGCGAAGACCTGGGGTCTTCCAGCCGTGGGAAAGAGGCAGGGAGCTCCGGCTCCTGCTGCTTCTTCCCCGCATGCTCCGGAGCGGGTTCCCAGCCGGGGACGGAGGAAAGCCAGGAGCTCTTGGTATGCGTCGCACATCCCCGCGCTAAGCAAAGCTGGAGCCGGCGGCTGGCTTTGTGCGAGCGAGGAGGCTGTAAGAAAGCAATATCCTGCCATTGCCATGGCAACGGGCCGGCTGCGCCAGGAGCGAGCCGGTCCCATCCGTCAAGGAGCTGAGCGGCCGTCGGACCCGACAGCGCCGGAGCACAAGGGCTGAGCCGTTCCCAGCCGCCGGGCCAGGGCACGGTCCCCACGGCCGGTCCGGAGGAGCAGCCTCCGAGGATGTTTTCCCGAGCCAGAAGGGATTTCCGTGAAGGTTTCCCCGGCGGCGATGAGATGTAGGGCAGCGTGCTCCCGCTCCGGGCGAGCGCGAATTGGAAGGCGCCGGGAGAAGGAGCATCATGATGGATGGGGAGAGCCGGCCGACGCCACGAGCCGTTCCCAGCACGGGGATGAAGAGCAGCATGGAGGAGGCTCTTTGCCTCGAGGAGTGGGTTATCAGACACAAATATCCGTTATAAATAAGCTGTTATAAACAAGCAGCTATTTCTCCTCCCTGGGAACAGGCGAGATTTCTCCCCGTATCGCCTCCAGAGCGCAGATTTCGAGGGCACGCGAAACCCGTCGGTCTCTCTGGCTTCTCCAGATCTAGGTCAGGTTCATTCGCCGCTCCTTCTGGTTGAGCGGAGCCGAGAGCGGGGGAAAAAGCAGCCCCCGAACGGCGCGTGGTGCAGGGACGCACCTCCCGCGCGCGAAGCGTCGCCTGGCTGCTCCTGGGGAGGGGCTTTGCCCCTGGCCAAAACTCTGAGGTGGCTCTGGTAGAGGATGGGGAGGTGACCCCAAATCCGTTGAGGAAGCGAGACTTAGCATCCCTGCAGCACCCGCCGGTTACCGGGACACCGGGGCACACACGATGGCAAGGATGGGGACTGAGCTCCTTGAAAATGCCGTCCTTGCCGGTATTTATGGAAAAATTGTGGGTTTTTTTTTTTTTTTTCTTTAAAAAAAAAAAGTTAAAAGATTCAAATTCCTGCAGGCAGCTGGGAGGTGCTCACGGACAGCCTGGGATGTCCCAGGGCGGCGAAACACGGAACGAGGTTAATCTCCCCACGGAAAAGATGGGAATCCGGCCGAAGCAGGATGCCACCCAAGATGGAGAAGGGAAAGGTTAAGCACTTCTTCAAAGGGGACCAGGATCGGGAAGGCTGTGGAAAACCCCATGGCATTCCCAGGCCTGGCAAAGCAGGGAGTGAGCCGGTGGGGACCAGGGAAGCCGAGGATGCTGCCGGGTGCTTCCCACCGCTCCACCGCAGCGCGCACCGAGGCTTCCCCAGAGGGCTTCGCTTGTTTTATTTTGTTTGGTGGGGGTTTTTTTTTGGGTTGGTTTTTTTTTTTTTTTTTTCTTTCCTCTCTCCAAACCTTTTAGCCGGAGCCAGAGGAGGGGAGGTGAGCACGGGCGGGCAGTCCTGGAGCCATGGGCGGCCAGCGGTGAGGCTGGCCGAGCCCCAGACGCACATGCTGTGAAAACATGTGTGTGTGTGTCCGTCCGTCCATCCCCTCCACCGGCAAATAAAAAAAAAAAAAAAAAAGAAAAGAAAAACACCGTTAATCTTCCCACACCAATTTAACCAGCCCTCTTTCCAGACTTTTATCCTCCGATCTTGTAAAGACCTTCTCCCCCCCCCCCCAACTCTGCTTTGTAGCCACCGCATTTCAGCCTGTGGCCGGTTGGGGACGGGGAGCAGCGGGAAGGCAGCGGGGCTGGGGGCTTCTCCTCTCCTCCCCCCAGGGTAAATCCTGCTAACACGCGCTGAGAGAGACAGCGAATACCAGCGGTGGGCCCCGGAGCATCCCTGCGGACCGCGCTGCGGGGGGAGCGGGAAGCTGGATGCTGGATTCAGCACCCAGAGTCCCACGGCTTATGATAAGCAAAGGGTTTGCTTTTATTTGCCACCCCGTCTCCCATCCGGCACCTCCTCCCCCGCCCCAAGGAGCACCCAAAGCCACGCTCGCCAAAAATCCCGCGTCCTTACACCTTCATCCCCACCCCGGACCAGTCGCGAGCCGGTTCGCCGGCACAGGGATTGCCAGTCCTCGGCGGCAGACAGGTTTTCTGCGGTCTGCTCCATGATTTCACCCAGGAATGCTACAGGCACCTTCCGGAAAGACCACCGTGAGCCCAGACTGCCATATATATATTTATATATATATATATCTTATATATATATATATATATATATATATCTCGTGTATATATATATCTATCTCTTATATATATATCTATCTCTTATATATATATCTATCTCATATATATATCTCTCGTATATATATATATCTTATATATATATCTCTTATATACATATATAAGCTGTATATGCATATAGCCGCTACCCATGCAATTATGGTCCGCAACTGGTGCCGAGTCGAGAAGCTCCCTATGGATCGCGCTCCCCCTCCCCCCCCCGAGAAATTTCCTATTCCTGCCCAGTGCAGTGCACAGATTACCTTTCAAGCCGTTGCCTTTACAATGCCTCGACTCCTTGGAGAAAGCACCACCCCAACCTGCTCTAAGACTTCCCCTGAGGGGCTGCTGCCACGGACGGCACGCCGGGCCGACCACGTTTTCCACCGCCCAACCGAAATGACATCCCTCTCTCTGTACCCCACCATTTCAGCCCGGAGCTCTCCCTCAGTCTAACTTCACCCTTGAAAACGAGCGGCCTCCCCCTCCCCGCTTCGGTACTTTCCGGCTTTGAGTTTCTCTCCGGAGAAGCTTTACCACCACAAAAAAAAAAAAAAAACAAACCAAAAAACCCAAAACAACCAAAAAGCCAAGCAGACAGACGTACGTAAGAGTTGTCCTCTTTGCAGTCTTTAGTTTCCACCCTCTGCTTTGCACGAGACCACTATATATTTTGGCCGTGGCGAATTAAAGGCCGGGGAGCTGGAGCGCAACAGCTCTAAAACCAACGGCGCAATGCTCCAACCCAACCTCCGCCGGAGGGGCGCCGGAGGGGCGTAGGAGTCAACGGCAAAGGAGAGACGAATACCAGAGTGCCACCACACCCGGGGTTCCTCCTCTCCTAGCTTAATGCTGGAAACCCAAGAGAAAGGCAAAATGTTTCAGCTCGTCACGGAGAGGTTGGCTTGAAGGTCACGCAGACGTTCAAGTCCATGGCCACCTCCACAGGTGGTAGCCCAGGCTCAGCTAACCCTCTCTAGAAAAGGGTACCAACACTCATCCAGTGCCAGGAGGAGACTTCTAAGGATGCTCTGGGAGATAGGGCTGCAAACCAGCCGGCTCCGAAACCATTTGGATCATCTCGCTGGATTCAAAGCCTTGCCCGGCCGCTGCGTAAAGGCAGGTAGGTTTTCACGTTAGAGGAGTTGAAAGGAAGCCGGCGCCTATCCTGCTTCGCATCGGACGCCCTCTATCCCGCTCCGCATCAGGCACCGGCTCCACCTCACGCGTCATTCCCGCGTGAGTCAGACGCAAAAGTCTCGGCACAACTTCCAGCCCCCAGCGAGACCAAGAGGGGCAGATAAGGAAACAGGAACGCTTCCGGCCGTAAAAAAACGACTCCGCTTTGGAGCCGGGAGAAAGGAAAACAAAGCCAAGAAAAGAAAACCAGCAGCGTCACCGCTTGACGGTTTTCTCGGCGATGCCCTCACCGCCTGGTGCCTCCACCTGAGCTCAGCAGGCGGGAAGGAGCCGGGGAACTACGCGGCTACGTCAGAAGCTGCTTTGGCACCAGGAGTTTGCCGAGGGGGACAACCCGAAGAGCAGCTCTTCCTTTCAGCAGCGCCCACCAGCAGCGGTGCTTTTAACCTGCGGGTGGAAAGGTCCCAAAGGGCGCTCGGGCTTCGACTTTTCACCTTTCCTAATCACTTTCCAATCAATCAACCATCAATTCCCGAACCAGGCGTCAGGAGCAGCTCGTGCAGAAAAACCCCATTCCCAGCAGGATCCTCGTAAGCCCCTGAGCCATAAGGAAGTTTTTTTGGGTTTTGTTTTTTTTTTTTTTTTGAAAGGAACATCAAATTTTAACCGGGGCTTTTAAAGACTGCCTACAAAACCCCAGGTCTCGAACGCGGGATGGAGCGTCTCCCTGCCGGGGAAGCACGGGAACCGGCAGGAGGTGACGCAGTGCAGCGCTACAGCATCTGACAGCCATCTCCTGCCTTGTCTACGTAGCAAAGGGAATGGCTTCCTTCAGCTTCGCTCCGACTTCGAACGGGAAGAGGCGGCAGAGACGATTCGGGGCGACGCGCCAGGAGCCGCCGGTCCCCGGTTCAGCGGGGCGGAGGTGGCGCAACACCTCGCGCTCCTCGAAGGATCAAACCAGGCGACGTGACGACTTCCGAGGGCAGGGATCCAGCTCCGTCCCGCGCCCGCCTCTCCTTGCTTTGGCTGTGATTAATTAGGGCAAAAACGCGGCGATTCGGAACCGCTCAGCGAGGCCGGACCTTAAAAATACAGTGCCCGAGCACGGGCTTTCGGTCTGAGACAGAGCCCTTACCCTCCAAAAGCTGCGTTCTTCCCTTTGGTGATGAGCTGGAGAGACACAAGGGACGCAGGACGGCTTCAGGAGAGCGCCCGGCCAGCCTCCGAACTGCCCACGGGCACTCTGCAGGCACCCTAAAAGGATGCTCAGCCTTCCTAGGACGCAAGAGGGTACCGGCAGGTTCCCTCGGGGCCGGCAGCGTCGCAGGATGAAAACAGCAAAAATAAAAAACCAAAAAAAAAAAACCAACCCCAAATCCCCTGAAAACGCGCGTACGCCCTGCGCTGCGCCACGCAGCCCTACCTGGAAAACGGGGGGAGAGAGAGGTTTCCCCATGGGAGGAGCGATGGGGATGCTGACACGGGACCCGCGGTCCCCCAGCCAAGAGCTTCCGGGCATCCCCATCCGCTCCCGGATAACGCGAAGGCGCACACAAACACGGTGCCCAGCAGCCGCCCCGCGTCCCCTTCTCTAACAGGCAGTGACACTGCGGGTCAGCCAGCTCGATCCGTCCTCCTCGTCGCCCAAAAATTGCCCAGCTCAACATCCCCCCCCCCACACTATTTCGGTCGTCTCTATTCCCTCTGCCGAGATGCGGCGGATCTGGTTGGGAGCCAGCCGAGCGGTGGCGTTTAATGGAGCGACTCGTCTATGGATTTCCTTAAAAAAAAAAACAACAAACCCAACAAAAACCACCCAAAAAACCCCCCCGCCACCAACCCCAACCTCCAAACGTTTAAATAACCAGAAGGCAGGATTAAATAAATCAGCTTAAAATGACTTTTGAGCCGTTCCCAGTTCTGTCACACGGAGGAAACGCATCACCTTTCTTCGCCGCCTTTATTTTTTTTTTTTTTATTTTTTTTTTTTTTTCTCTCCTCCTCCTTCCCCCCCAAATATTAATAAGCAGCGTAATTGCGACATGACTCACACTGCCATCCCCTGCCAAGCCGGAGAGGCTATCTGCAAAGCTGCAGGCTTTCCAAAGCGTTGCAAAGGCAGATGTGAGCTTTCGGGAACCCTTTTGGGGAAAGGTTGGCGGGGTAGGGAAAAGGGTCGGGCGGTCAGTCCCGCGCTCGCTTATTCCTCTTACCCCTCTCTTAACAACCCCCTCGCTCCGGTTGGGCTTTGCCGCCCTGAGCGCGTAAGACGGCAGAAAACGGGTGATTTTTATTCCGCGAGGAAGGTCTGTCGTGTCCGTCCCCAAAAAAAAAAAACCACCCCACCCCACCCCCATCCGGCATCATCGGCGGCTCAGGGCAAGTGGTACGCGGCTGCCGATGCCGCGGGGGCAGCCGTGTGCCCACACTGCCGTCCTCCCGCCCCAGAAACGCTGCGGGATGCGACGACGGAGAAAGGGAAAAGACGCCCAAGACGCCCAACTTGAGATGACTGGAACGGGAGATGAGGGGCGGAGGAAGAAAGAGAGGGAAACGGGGAATGGGGGGGGGGAGGAAACGGTGCGGCGCACGGGGAAGGGAGCAGCCGGGGAGATGAAGAGCACTGTGCCGGGTGGGCAAGGAGCAGGCAGGAGCGGGCAGGAGCAGGCAGGAGAGCGAAGGTAGAGCGAGCTGGCTCACTCCTAGCTGCCTTCTTTGCTCACTTCCAAGGCGAGCGGTTCCCAGCCAACCTGTTGGCCCGGCAAAGGTGACGTAGAGGTGGCCACCAGCTAGCCAGGACCCTCCCACCCACAGCACGGCTGCCCAGGGGGCTCGGGGCGCACGGCCCCAAAGCACGTTGGCCCAGGCTATGAGGTATGTCTCATTTTCCAAGTTGGAGGACACTGGAAGGGGCGAAAGGAAGAAGCCTGGCCTGGAGCCCAAACCGCAGGGGTCTGAGTGATGCCCGCGGGCGGAGAAGAAGCTCATGGGCATCTCCTGCAGCCCCACCAGGCAAGGCTGATGCCGCTCTGCTAGAACCTCCTGACTCCGATTTTGTAGCACCCGCTGGATACGATCCCCCTCGCCAAGGACCTACGTGACCACGACCCAGCTCCACGGGGAAGACATCAGCTCTGGGACCTGAAGTCCCAGCTGGTTTCCCAGGCAGGCAATAAAAAGGATTTTTAGGAGTTGGCTTTGAAGGATCGTAGAATGGTTTGGGCTGGAAGGGACCTTTGAAGGCCACCTAGTCCAACCCCCCTGCCCTGAGCGGGGACATCTTCAGCTAGACCAGGTTGCTCAGAGCCCCATCCAACCTGACCTTAAATGCTTCCAGGGATGGGGTATCTCCCACCTCCCTGGACAACCCGGACCAAGGTTTCACCGCTCTCACCGTAAAAAATTTCTTCCTGATATTTAGTATAAATCTCCCCTCTTTTAGTTCAAAGCCATTACCCAACTCCCAGAGATGGAGAAGAAGGTTTATACGGACGGAAGGTCCCAACCGCACCAGCCTAACCGAGATGGCCAGGCTTTGTGCCGGGGGGTTACCTGTGGGCTCTGCATTGGGTCTTCTTCACTTTAGCCAACGGGGTTAAAACTGCCCCTCCCCCTGTGCCAACACTGGCCAAACCTCACAAAATCCCTCGGTTCAACCCAAAAAATCCAAAGCCCAGCTAGATGTGGAGACAGTAAGCTTTCAGGAGGACTTCCCGCAGCAGTTGCGGCACTCACCTCATCCGACTCGTCTGAGAGGGTCCGCAGCAAGATGGGGAAGAGGCTGTCGGTGTGTCGGAACATCTAGAACCAGAAAGACGGAAGGCTTCAGTCCTACAGGCCACAGTCCCCCCCTGCCACGGGACCCCTCGCCCCTGGGGAGGCTGCCAAAAGCTTCGCCGGCATTTTCCACCTGGAGCTCTTCTTCCTTAAGCTACTGGGTATCCGGCAACCAAAGCCTTCTCAGAAAAGGCAGGTGGACGTTTGGTTGCGATGCTGCTGAGATAATTACAGCCAATTCAAAGGCAAGGAGCAAGCTGGGAGCGGAGGAGCTCGGTCCCGTGGAGGGAGCAGTAGGCTCACACGTCAAGTTCTTGACCTACCTTACGAGGAGTCTTGATGTACAAGTGGTAGAGCCATTTCAGGACCGCAATTCTGGTCATCATCCCAATGGACGTGTCATGAAGGTGACAGTCCAGCACTTGAACTATTCCATCCAGGTTCAGGGTCACCTGGATCCTCTCAGAGCTGCACGGAAAGGAGAGAGGCTGGTTCAGTGCCGTATCGTCCAACTCACCCCTCCGACAGTGGGGAGGTCTACAACACACCGGAGGCTGCATCAAACGTCTCAGCTCAACCCCTAAGAAACCTCAACTGTCCCCCTTGAGCCTGCTCCTGCCCCACTCAGCCTGGCCACCCACATTTCTTCTTCTGTGCATCCAGATCTGCCCACGGCCAACCCAAGAACTGTGCTCAAGTTTTCAAGAGTTATGACCACCGGGAAGCAAGCTCCAGGCTTGCAAGCCTGTGCGGTCATGGCTGGGCACGGCCAGGTTTGCCCAGATGGCACAGGTAGCTTCTGGCTGGCATTACGAGATGGGGAAGCGCAATGAGAAACACGGCAACACACCAAAAACTTGCTCTAGAAACAACAAAAATCTTCCAGGCTTTAAGGGTTACCACTTTCCTGAAACAGCCGGTACCTACGTGTGAAAAGACACCGTGCTACGTGAAGCCAGTACCATGGCTGTGCCGAGAACCTGGTCCATATTCCAGTCATCGGGTTTGGGGCTTGAAGACTAAAGATCCATAAAACACATTCAGAATCCAACTCAGGTTTGACCAGCTCAAACGTCTCCAGAGAACGTCAACCCATACGTCCTCAAACTCCGCTTGTTGGGGCCACTCAACCAGGTGAGGACATTCAGTTTCTGCTAATCCCAGCAGACTCGTGCCGAGGACTGCAGACGGTGCCCTGGCTGGCAGTAGTTTTGGGATGCTACAAGGCTGCCTTGAGAACACCATCTTGTTTCCCCAAAAGCCATCCTAAAAGATGAGGGTCTCTCTCCATCGTCACCCAGGGATGAAAGCAAACAACTCCCTTAGTCCACGGGGACATCGCCTCTTTTGTAACACCCACAGCCTGCAGACCCTTAGCTCCTACTACGGTGAAAGATTCCTCAGGTTTTCCCCAAATAGTTGGGACCTGCTTTGGGTCAGGAGACCCCAACGCAGAAGAGGTCTTGTTCCAGCATTTTTTTTTTTTTTTTGTCCCGTTTGTGATTCTGGAAGCCTACCTGATGGTTTCCCACCTCCTCAACAGCAAGGAGGTGGGAAGCACCTGTCCCAGGAGACCAGGTTCAGGAGAGATGACTGGACCTGAGATGATTGAAGCAGACGTTCAAGACAGAGCTGCATTGAAGAGCGAAGTCCCTCCTGTCCTACCCAATCTACTGAATTATTCAAGGCTGGACCAGACAGCGGCCGATTTTTCCAGCGCGCGCGCAGAGCTGCTCTGCATCTCGTGCGATGCGAAATCCTAAGGGGCGGATTTCTCACGGTTTAATTTGCGAGCAGAGCTGCGGCTTACCGGGATTCGATCTTCCCTGGGACGACGCGAGTTGTACGGGCGAGACCCGGGAGGTCGCAGCCCTGCGGATACCCGCCTGCTTCATCCGCGTCACGTAACGGACGCCGGGGTCGGCAAATCGCATTTCGAGTCGGGCTAAGTTGCGCTTTGATGTTGCGAACGACCGCCGAGAGCCAAAGGCTCGGATGCGCAGAGCCGAGTGGGGAAGGAGGGACCCAGAGCACGGGGAATTTGGGAGAGGATGCCCAAGGGAGCAGCGTCCCAGGTGACGTAAGCCAACCTGAACCAGCTCCGTATCTGGTTCTCCTGCAGAACCCGCTCCAGCGGCGCAGCCCACGCACCCGGCATCTTCTTCCCGATGGAAGAAGAGCACGAATCCTTGACCCGATTACATCTCCACGCCAAAATACGCATCGCCTGTGCGGGATGGCGGGGGGGGAGGAGGGAGAACCCCTCAGGGTAACGCGTTTTCAAAGGGAAGAGGCCAAAAGGGCGGCACAATCAAGCGGCGTATGAAGACGGCCAGTTCGGAGGTGGCCTGGACGCTGTCACATCCACCAGCTCTGCTTTGCCGCGAGGCAGGCGGGGAGGACACGGGGCGCTATTGTTAAGAGAGGAGGATGCTGGACCGCTTCCAGCCCGGCTTTGTGCCAAAGCTGCTGGTGAAAACCTCTTTTCCCCAGTAATGCCGGCACCCGGCGGGGGAGGGAAGGGGAGCGGGCTGTGGGTGCAGCCTTGGGTGCCTCAACTCAAAAATCCACCCCAGCTGACCCCAGGAGGTGGGTTGGCAGCGCCGGCCTCGTCTCCGGTCAGCCAGACCCCAACCACGCCATGTCCCACCGCTAAACTGGGCTAACCCACCTCCCACCGCTAAACTGGGCTAACCCATCTCCTGCCGACCACGCTCCTGTGCCTCCCGAGATGGAGCGGCACCGGGTTGCCGCGGGGGAGGCAGGAGCCGAGCGGGGCGGGCGCTGCGGCTCCGAAGCCGGGCTCGCAGCTCGCTCCGGCTCTCCTTAATCCCCGGGCAGCGCGGAACGGGAACGGCAGTCGTGGCATTGAGTTAATGCTGCCAAGCGCCGGCATCTGCGGCAGGGCAGATGTCAGATGCGATCGCTTCCATCTAACCCACTACCCCAGATTCTCCTCCGGGAGGACGAAGGCGGTCCTGGCACCGCCTCCGTGGTTCGCCTGCAACGGCGAGAACGTGTTTTTAGGGCGAACTGAGCAACGATGGGGGCCGTACCAGGGTCTCACCTCTGGATACTGGTTCCCAGTGCTCCAGTTGAGTGGTGGGGCAGGAGCCCCACGCCCCAGCACGTCCCCCCATCTCAGCAAGCATCCTGGAGCAGGGGAACAGAGCTCGCTCGCCCCCACTGCGTTCAACCCCCGGCGGCGTTTTTCACCCCACGTCCCTTAATCAACTCATTTTCTCCTCTCTCCCCTTTCTTCAAGGGCTTCTGCCGTCTCTCTTCCTCAGCGGTCGCCTTTTCTCTGCCAACGCCTGAGCTGTCATCTCCCTCCCGGCCCCCCGCCTGGCCCAGCTGCTTTCCTGACCCCGTTTTTCAGAGAAGGTTAAGGTCTGGGCCGGGCTCTAGCCTTTAAATGGCCCTGCCAAGGGTGGAAATATCCAGGTTCTTTCATCGTGGTCCAAGTCACAAGGGCAGCTCCCATACGGGCTGGCAGCTGTGCCGCTCCACGGGCTCGAGCCAGCGGCCGGGAGGTAAATAGCTCCTCTCCGTTCCTGGTCCCCACAAGCTGTCGCTTTCTCATCCTCCATCGCTCTCGTTTCGGCGCTCTTGGCTTCCTTCTCCTTCCTGCGGTTTCCCAGGGCGGGAAGCGCCCACAGCACCCGCACGGCGAAGCGATGAGGTTAAGGTCTGGGCGGAGGCATCCAACGGGCTTGTAGGTCACCGCGACGGCCGTTGGGTTGGGGCAGCGCGCCCAAGGTCATCCGCTCAACGGCGCGGTGGGAGCAGTGAAGGGAACCCATCTCCTCGCTCCAGGCTGGAGAAGGCGGCCAGGAGAAGCCTCCCCCCAGGAGGACACCTTGCAGCCTGAAAGCTGCAGGAAGGCAGACTCCACCAGACGAGCTGCTGGAGAACGGGACTCCAAGGCAGGCTTGGTGCATGAGCTCAAAACAAGCCACCGCGGTGCCTTCAGCCAACCATCCCTTGGGTGCTGCAGGGCACCCAGCACCATCCCTACCCTCCACCCAAGCGTTCATCACCTCCATGGGCTCCCCGGTCGCATTCCCAAGGTGTACCGGGCTCTGGGCACGGGGCTACGGCGACTCCCAGCACGAAACAAGCAGCAGCAATTTTAGCTTTGTACTAAGCCTTAACTACCACGTTGAAAAGTCCGGTTGAAACGCAGCCTCCAGCAGTTTCAGCCACGTGGCAGCCGTTCGCCCTTTCGGCAGAAAACCAAGCAGCTTTACGTGTCCGTGTGTTGCTGAACACCACCCAAAACCAGAAACCCGCTTTTGCGCGAGGAAGGACCGCAAAGGCTCTTCTGGAGCTCTCACGTCCCTTAGATGGTTTGGTGAGGGACCCGCGGTCCCGTCACCCGCGTCCACCTGCCGTGCCTCCCACCCCAGGCAGCCCGTCCGCCCCGCAGCACGGTTAGGAAGTTGTCCCAAACCGTCCAGGTCTCGTACGGAAACACCGATGCGGTTACGAGAGCCTGAAAGTCACTTTCCAGCTGTCGTGGTCCAGCCACGCAGGACGGACGGCTGCATCTTCTCCTGCAGCGGCTCGGACCCACGGAAAGAAGCCCAGGCTTCGCTTCGGCCACCGCGTGGCCACCTCCCCTTCCTGAGCTGGGCTCGCACCGGCCGTCGCAGCATCAGCGGGGTCGGCCGGGCCAGAGGAAGGCTCCAGCGCCTCTGAAACACGGGGCTGGGCCACTTCCAGCCATGGTTTTTTTGCAGAAGGTGAAAGCGGAGACCCCCCAACCCACGCGGGGAGCCCCACAACCCCTCCAGCCCCGCGCAGCCAGGCTCTCCCCAGGAGCCACTTTTCCGGGGCAATCCCCATTCCTTAGGGAATGCCACCAAGAAGCTCCCTCCGAGTGAAGCCTGGAAGCATTTCGGAGGGCCAACGGCACGTTTGAGGAGCAGGGAAGGGGGGGTGGCGCACGTCAGTTGGCGGCCATAGGAACGTGCCCAGCATCCGTCTCTGGAGCAGTCACACCTCATCATCTTCTTGGACAGCATCTTCAAGGAAGACGTCCCTCTGCAGCCGCCCCGGGGGCCGTGAGCTCCTCCGCCCCTGCAGACCGAGGTCCTCCTCCCTTTCGCCGCAGACGGTGGCGGCGGCACGGGGAGGGCAGGAGAAGGGGGCGTGAGAGCTGGACGCCTGGCGCCGGGCCACGCTCCATCACTCGCTCGCCGGGGGAGACCGGGGGAAGGAGGGGAAGGGAAGGGGAAGGGGGGGGGAGAAAGCGAACAAAACCACAAGCAAAGAGTGACTTCATCGTTAAAAGGCAGCTGCCGTTTCCTGCGTTTGCGGGCTTTCCTGTTTTCCAAAGCATCTCGACGGGTCTCCTCTACGGTCCTGTCTTGACACCCAGTGGGCGTTCAGCGTGCAGGCAGCCACCCGCTCCCCGCTGCCGTGGATGGAGCACCGGGAAGATGTCCGGGGTTCCTTGTCGCTCACGTCCAGCCCTCCAACCCCCCGCCAGATCCACCCCCTCCCACCTCAACGGGTGTCACGGTAAAAACGCATCTCTTTTTCCTTCCCCTTCCCAATTTCAGCCCTACGCGCATCCCCTTCGGCACCTGCTAAACTTTAAGGGCTGAGCTGGGGCCAGGACTCGGCAATCACAGGAAAGTGGGGGAAAACCACTTAATGAAAACCACTTCACTGTAAAACAAAACGTAGGCGCTAACCGAAAGATCTGTATTTTCAAGAGAGGAAAAAATTAAGGGTATCATTAAAACAGGGGAGTTGCCGGGCTTTGCAGGAGCTGCAAAAAAGGACCAGAGGGGTACAGAGCGTCAACCCGAAAAGCCAACGCCTGCATTGCTCCAGGATGCGTTACGATGGGCATCGCGCGTCGGCCTCGCCGGTGGGATGCACCTAGAGTCACGCATCCTATTTTGGGGACCGCAACAAGAAATAAATACACGCATCAGCACAAGAAACGTGTTGGAAATGACGACCTCCGAGGAAAGGAACGGCAGGAGGAAAGGAAAGACGGGTTTCAAGCTGGGTTTCTCCCCAGCTTCACCGTCGGCTGCACGGGAAGAAAGGTCTTTGCAGGAGAGATGGTTTAGATGAGATCTTGGGAGAGATGGTGCTGGGCACGGAGCTGCTCTCCGCAGGCGTGGGGCTGAGTAAGGCCACGGAAGGCTGGCGGGGGTGGGGGGGTGGACACAGGCTGGCCGCAGATGCTGCTGAGACCTCTCACGTCTCCAGCAGCTGGACCTGGACAGCATGGCCCACAGCATCATGCCCAGAAGCAGGGTCAGCGCTCTCCAAGCTCTTCTGCCAGCCCCGGGTGGTTCACGTACCGCCTCCTCGGGAGGTCTCTGCACCTCTGGCAGACCGGCGCACCGCCGTTCCTCTCCAAAGGCAGGAGGGCACCAAACGTCTCCTACTTTGGCCTTGTAACCAAGACAATCGTCCATCTTCTCCCCACCTTCAGCCTATCTTTCAGCCGAAGTGCCCAGCCGTGGGGGCTTCGAGACAGGCGAGGTGCACAACTCCAAGCGCACAGACGCTCGCCGCCTCCCCAGACCTCCCCCAGGGGGCTTTGCGAGGTCTCCTTGGAGGGCAAACACCTCTGTTTACCATAAAGTTTACCATAGAATTGCACCAGAGAAGCAGTCAACTCCTAGAGCATCCCCAGTCACCCATCCCACTGCGACCCAGTAGACCCCAGCTGCTTTCCAGCCCAGACCATCCTTCCCCACAGCTTTGGCAGCATCTGTTGGTCATCCTCTGTACCCCAAAAAACATTTCCTTCTTCTCAAGCCCCTCTGAAGCAGCAAACAGACCCTACCTGGTTACTGTGAAGACGCTGCTGTTGCTGATGTTGGAGTCACCGGACGCATCCAGAGAACCTGAGGGTGGATCAAAACGAGCCACAGTTAGTGGGGTGGCAGGAGCAGGACTGGGAGGCTGGAGAGCTGCGGGACCTTCTGCAAAGACATCACCCCAGCCCTCGTTTGAGGGTCTGGGGACCCCGAGGATCCCTTCTGCGCGCAGCGAGCTTTCTACACTCCTCAACAAGCTCTTCTTCTTCACCGCTAAAGGCACTGGATGAAGCTGGTGCAGGACTCCACCTACCCAGCAAAATGCAGGCGGCACAGCTTCAGACCTCTGCCCCAAACTGGGTCTCCTCCTCTGTAACGGAGACCCGGAGACATCCTCCTGAGGGTTTCAACCGTTCTTGAAGAAGGAGCTCAGGACCGCAGAGCTGCCTTCCATCGTCCGGATTTCAACGCCTTGAGGTACCACGCAAGCACAGGAAAGGCTGCGTCCAACCCAAACCAGGACACCTCCACCTGGCCAGTTCTCCCACAGCGTGGCTCCATGTAGAAGCCAAGCGACCCAAACAGCTTTCCGACCTCCGCTCCGTGCTAAATCCGGTGACAAAGCGGCGGCGGGATAAACTTGGCTCTTCATGCCCCCTTGTGCCAACCGCCTCTACTCACACGCAGAGCGGCACTGCCACATCAGCACAGCCCCGGGAGCAGAGCCGAGAGTTTGTGATGCAAACGCATCGCAGGTCGATCCCGTCCTGCCCGCTTCCATCCCGTCCTGCCCGCTTCCATCCCGTCCTGCCCGCTTCCATCCCGTCCTGCCCGCTTCCATCCCGTCCTGCCCGCTTCCATCCCGTCCTGCCCGCTTCCATCCCGTCCTGCCCGCTTCCATCCCGTCCGACCCCAAAGGGGGAGAGAGTAAAGCGATTCAACTTTCTGTTGATGTTTTAAAGCTCTTCTGCAACGGATTTTAATAAAAGGAGGTATTCTGGGGACAAATAAGGAATAAAAAAGAAAACGTTTCGCTGCTGTGCTACGTTTTTCCCCTCTATCCCTTCCAAAAAAAAAAAAAGGCTGCTGCATTGGCCGGGAATCGAACCCGGGCCTCCCGCGTGGCAGGCGAGAATTCTACCACTGAACCACCAATGCTGCCCTATGTGCTGCCTGCGTGTCCCACTGCCTGCTCCTGCCTGCACCTCCGCCTGCCTGCTCCTGCCTGCCCCTGGTGCCTGCACACCCCGCTGCCTGCTCCTGCCTGCCCGCACACCCCGCTGCTTGCTCCTGCCTGCCCTGCCTGCCTGCACACCCCGCTGCCTGCTCCTGCCTGCCCCTGCCCACGCAGCTCCCTGCCTCCTCCTCTCCGACCCGGCCGCCGTTACACAAGAAAAACCCTTCAACTTTTTAATTCCCACCTTGCCGCTCCCCTCCCGGCGGGATTTCCCCAAAAGGCGCTGGCGGGCGCGTGGCGGGCGGGCGCCGGGCTCAACGCGCGGCCCCCAGAAGAATACAACACATCAGCCCACGCGATTTAAATGTCACGCAGGTATTTCACACGCCTGGGCAACAAAGACGGGTCAGAAGCAGCATCTAGTCATCCCAGGATGACGGCATCAACTATAAACCGTATTTTCGGGTCAACTTGATGAGTAAGTCGAAGCGAAGCGTGGTGAGGGGATGGGGACGCTCACCAGGGAACGCAGCGCTGCAGCACCCCTTGGGCTCCAGGCTGGGTGAGGGACACCGCTACGCAGACAGCGCCAAACCCCTCTGGCTCAGCAGAGGATCATCTGTGAAACGGGACTCCACGGCTCAAAGAAAGCACGGAGGTCCCACCTGCCCTGAGCTGCCCCAGGTCACCAAACCAACTCCAGAACTTCTCTTGAGGACCTTCCCTTGAGCTTTCTCGCACCTCTAATGGCTCAGACCAACGGGGACTCACCGCTGGACGCTGCCTCTGGCTTGGAGAGGGCCTCCTCCGAGGTGGGCTCTGCCGGTAGGGTCATCGACTGCTTGGCCTCATCCATTTCATCGTCCTCTGGGATGACCAGCTTCATCAGGCTTTGGTTGCACACGTTCGCCACCTCCTTGATGTCTGAGCGGAGGCAGTGTAAGGAACACACAGTCCCACACGTGACTAGGTGCCACGTTTGCCCAGCCACGGAGAAGCCACCGCAGCCCCAGCAGGGCTGTCCCAGCCCAGCGACTGCGACCCCCGGCACGTCCAAAGGGTTTTAGCACTTGGTGGGAGGACTTCTCCTGGCCCTCTCCAGCTGTGCAGCTGGTCCCCGGGGCAGGAAACGGGCGCTTCCCCGCAGGTGGCTGTAGGAGGAACGGGAGCAGCTCCGAGTTACAAGGATACTCTTCTTGCGATCGTCGTAGGAGAGACACGGCAGGACAGCGGTGAGGATCCCTGAGGAGTAAGGCAGCATCACCCGGCCCGCCAGCTGGATGAACTCCCTCATCCAGCACATGGCTGTCAGCTGGATCAGGTCGTCTGGAAGACACGGGACAAGCAGAGGTGAGGGAAAAGACAGCACTGGCTGCTGAGCAAACTCCACAGGCCAAGGAGCACCTGCAAGCAGAGAGCTGCCTCTGCTCCATCCAGAGTCACTGCTCCAGAGAGACCCCAGTCTGGGACGGTTTAGTCCCAGTGGAGATAGATAAGACCTGAATCTGCAGTGAGGCTGAGATTAAACGCGATCGTTAGGTTTCAGAGTTAACCATCGTTAGGTTTCAGAGTTAACCATCGTTAGGTTTCAGAGTTAACCATCGTTAGGTTTCAGAGTTAACCCACCCAGCTCAACCCCTAATCCGGGCTTCCTCGGATACAAGTATTCTGCCGAGCTTCCCAACGCAGAAGGGTATTTCCTCGGTTTTATTAACCTCCCCCCGTTCTGAAGCGGGGAGCGCTGCTGGGGCAGTCAGCCCACGCGAGGCCAGATTTTAGGCTTAAACGGTGGAAATTCACTGGGCATGGTGGAAATTCACTGGGCATGGTGGAAATTCACTGGGCATGGGCTGAATCAAGAGCAAGCGCTCTCGGGCTATTTCTGTTTTTCGGTCTCACAAGAAACCCGCTCCCCTTCAGCACCTATTGAAGAGCAGTTTAAGCTCGATGAGCTCAGCTCAGGGACAAGATCCCGCTCGGGAGACACATCCAGCTGCCGCTGTGACCCTCTGCCACCGCCTACGCAGCGCAGCAGCAGGAGCGACGCCGCAGCGCTGCCGCAAAAACGCCGGGCACGTCCCGTTTAACCGTCCTGCCTACGTACCCAGTGCCACCAGCGGTTACGATAAACCCCTAAGGAGATCCTTCTAGACAAGCTGGACATCCACGGGTGCCATCCGCAGCCAGATATTCTACTTCCAGGCACCTCCGCTTCGGGAGATCCGTATTTGAGGCAGGGGGATGAGTACCAGAGCAGCGGTGCCGACTGCGGGAGAGCCGCCGGTGCTCCCGCTTTCAGTGGGATTCGCAGGCGTGACGGCCAAGAAAGGGCAAGTGGGCAAACTGGTGAACGGCCCAATGGAAAACTCCCGACCTAAACCTACGGTGGGCACCGCTAACCCGGAGGCGCGCGCGTGCTACGGCTCGGTCCTGCGCCCTCACCCGCCGCCTGGCAGTGGATCACCAGGATATTGGCCATTTCCGCAAACTTGACGCTGGAGGGGTTCTTCTTGATCTCCTTGAGGAACTCCCCGAGAGCCACCTCGCACCTGCGGAGAGGCAGAGAGGTGGGTTAGCGCTCCGTCGCCTCGGAGGGAGAAGTTATGGAGGAGGTACGGAGCCCGGTCTCCTACCCACGCACGCAGAAAGGACGCCGGTGGCACGGCAGGAGTGCCACCGCACAGGAGCAAGGGCCAGGAAGGACGAGGGTGACGTGCTCCAAGGTGGAGACCCCACACAGCTACGAGGATGGAGGCGATGACTGCCCCAAGACCCCCCTCCCCCAGTACCTCCCCATGACTGCCCCGACAGCCACTGGGGCGCTGGTGAGACGGGGGTGTGCCTGGGATGGGGAGCGGGGCAGATGATTCCCAAAGCTTTCAGCGCTTCTTCCTCCACATACGGACACCGGGAAACAAAGCAGCAGGGAGGATCCAGGAGGGCTCGGCAGCGGGATAGAGCCAGACCAGTCTCACCCGCTTACTCGTGCCCTACAAAACAGGTCCAGTCACTCTCTCCCAGCGCACGATGAAGATCCTCTGACCTCCTTGAGAACATCCGGCCGCTGCCGTGCCTCAAAACGCTTCTGTCTCGGCACCAGCAATGGATGCGAGGAGCAAGCTCGCAATGCCAGCTCCTCTCCTCCAGGCGGAGGAGACGCGGGGTCGGCGCCCTGCCTGGCTGAGAGGGGTTCGCACGCTGCCAAGCGCCTTCAGAGACCTCGCACCCCATCCTAGAAGCACACGTGAGCCTCCGCGGCTCCGATATCGGGAGGAAGGGCTGGGAAGGCGACGGCTCAACCAAGCCGGGACAGTTTGTCCCCAGCACAGAGCACGGTGTCCTCCACGGCCACACCAAGCTGGGGGAGGGAGACCGGTGCCAAGGACACTTTGATCCACCGACCGAGCCCACCACATCGCTCCGTCTCCCACCACGCGCACGGGGTTTCGCTGCCGTTGTACAGAAGAATTGCAAAGAACCCAAGAGGGCGACGGACAGACAGCAAGGAAGACACAGCTCGGCCAACCTCCGCACTCACATTTTCCGGATCTCCTTGCTGTTATCTCCCAGGATCTGGAAGAGCCCGTCCAGGATTTCCGGCAGGTAATCCAAGAGGTTGATGTCAGGCACGGACTCTAAGACCAGGATCTAGCTCAGGGGAGGAATAAGAAAGAAGAGGTGAGTTTCAGAGAAGGTAACTAACATCACCAGCACAAATGTGGCACCACAGTGAGGAATTCAGAGCTGCGCCGTGGGGGATGACGGGGAAAGGACGAGCGGACACAGCATGGAGTTGCCCGTCTCGGAAAGAAGCCGGGCTAGCACAGGACGCGAGCGGTCAGCCCGCAGCGTCGCTCCATTTCCAATCACCGCTCGGTAAAAGAGAGCGGGGATCGGGAACGACTGCGGAGACAAACAGCGGAGACAAACAGCGGAGTCCCACATCCCTCCCCAGACCCCGGCCAGGCACCGAGAGCTCCCGCCTCTCCCAGAGAGGAGAAAGCAAGCAGAGATGCTCTCCAGGAGGGCAGGTAACATCCCTCCATGACGGAAAGCGGTCTGGCGCCGTCCCTCGGGAGACCGGAACCTCTAGATGACAGCATATCTATTTACGGACGCAACGCTTTGACTGTGTTTTCTAACTTGGGCGTGCAACGTCCTGAACCCAGGTTGGCAGGAGCGCGGTACGACGTCCCCGCGACAGCGAGGTGGCATTTTAAAGAAGCGGGTGAAAAGAGCTCTGCTGGCTTTAAAAAAAACACAACAAAACCTGCCCGAGTAAATTCAGGTGCCCACGGCAGACGGCCAGACGGCCGCAGCACATATCCCCACGCGGTCGCGGATATCTGCTCTTTGCCCAGACGCGGGATGCTGAGGGGCTCGCAGTATTTCGGCGTTGGGACCGGCACCCTGCCTACCTACCCAGGATATGATGAACTGGCGGGCGTACTGGTTGTTGGAGTAAATCCTCTCGCGCAGCAGCGGGATGAAGCCTACTAAGTCAAACTGGTTGCTCTCCGTCACGATGTCCTGCAGAGCCCAAGCAGAGGGTGTCAGGAAGGACGGCCGCCCCCCCCCCCCCCTTTCACCCAGCCTTATTTTTTTATTTTTAAATTTTTTTTTAAGGCACATGACAGGAAAAAGATGACAAGCAGCTGATGCACGGGTCTGCGGGTCAGGAGACTCGGGGAGAAGGAATCGGGCGGGTTTATTCAGGCGATGAGCCAGCAATCCCCCTCGGGCAGGGACTAACGCTGAGCGGGACCCGGCGAGGGACGGAGGAGGGTGGCGGTGGCAGCACCACCGCTTCGTGCCCGGGTGCTGCGGTGCACACGTGAGCAAGCACCTTTGGTGTAACCACCCGTGTCAGGGGTGGGAAAGCCCCCCCCGGCCCCGGCTTTTCCTCTAAAGCTCTGCCTATGCACTTGGCGGATTTCGCTCCACCGAGTTTCTCGCGCCAGCGCAACGGAGCACATCTCCCGAGCGAGGAAGGGTTTGGAGAGGGCGATGCGGAGACTGCGGTAAGCCGCTGTGCTGAGGAGGAGGAGGAGGAGGAGGAGGGAGGGCAGGACCTGGCAGGGAGCCCCTTACCTCCGAGTAGCGGAAAAGCAACCGGGAGGGTGGTCTGCGAGAGCGAAAGCCCCCCCCTCCCCCGCCCAGTTCAGCGGGAATGGGATCCGAGCCCCTTCCCGTCCCGAAGCAAAGGCAGAGCAGCTCCGCTCACATCCCTCCTTGCTTAGGCAAGGGAGGAAAAGCAGAGGAACAACTTTTCCGCTGCCTGGGATGGGGCTCCAACCCTACTCGCAGGAAAACCTCGCTCCTAAGAGCTCCCGAGAGCTCCAACCGGCTCCCGCGAGCTGAAGGCGCACGCGGCACTGGGATAACCGACCAGCCCCTCGACCCAGCTGCCGAGATCGCCACCGGTCCCTCAATCTAAGGGGTTACAGTCGGGGAGAGAAAGAAACGTTCTCCCCGGTCGCCAGGACAGGCTGGGACGCGCCTGCAAGCCGGCACCGAGCATCCTCTGCTGGAAGGGGGGTGGGATGGGGGGTAGAAAAAAAAAAAAAAAAAAAAAATACCTTGAGAAGCCGATCGAGAAGCTCAGAGCCGCTTTTGACGTTGGGGTCAGGATCAGCCGCCAGCTGCGAAGGACAGAAACAAGAGGCAGTGGAGCAGCGGGTCCCAGGTCTGCTCCCCGCTCCGCAGCGGGGCTCCCAGCGGCTCTCCTTTGGCGTTACGGGGACAGACCCAGAGAAGCCCCTTCATCTCCAACTCCCTCGTCAGCCTCCAACAAATTCTCCCGAGAGACTTCCTAAGGGGAGTATCAAGCAGCCATCACCTCCCCCAGCTATACGGGTTTTCACGGGCCAGCAAGCGGCGGAGAAATACAAGTTGCCGGCGAAAAACTGCGAAGATGGGCATACATAGACGTGATTTTGACCCTACGGACCCCACAAAGCGCCTGCGGCGGTTCCGTCAGCCTCATTTTCTAACACCGCTCAAGAAGGAGCGGGAAAACGCACCCTGGAGGCGAGGACAGAGAATGAGGTATCTCACAGCGACCTCCAGCACCCACAACATCAGTGGCTACTATGGAAACCACTCATTCAAATCCTTCAGACCTGCCCGGGTCAAAGCAAAGCAGTTTACTTGGAAAGAAGACCTTGGACAACTCGGTTTGTTTGACCCAGGGAAGGTGAGGACTAGGGAACAAGCCTCAGTTCTCTGGTGTGGGAAGGAAAAGCACGTGGCGGTTGAGAAGATGCTTCTTACCTTGCTGAGGCCATCGAAGAGCACGTTGAAGTGTGGGAGGACGGAGCCCCTGGCCACCTTGACAATGTTATAGAGAGCCTCGCAGGCGTAGTACCGCAGCCGACTATCGGCGTCGTTGAAACACGTCAGCACGGGCTCGATCAGCTCCTTCAGGTAGAGCCCGGAGTCCTGGTGGACAGGAGAAGACGGGTTAGTTGAGGACCACGCCACAGGGAGGGCGAAGAGATGGCATTACCCTGGAACACGCGGCAAAAATTCACGCCCACGGTGGCTTAGTGCACCTATACTGGACAGGATTTATTAATGAATTTTGAATTTTATTATTGAGGTACAGCGAGAGCCACCTGAGCAAGCTGGGAAAGTGTTTCGAGGGAGTCTACACCAGCAACCGAAGCGATTACTGCAGCTGTACTCCGCTGGTTTTGACTCCCAGAGACGTGCAAGAAGTTTGGGCAGTTATTCAAGTGCTCAAGTGCCTTTCAGAGCAAGAGGGACTGCATCCCGCTGCACGCCGGTCATCTCCGCTGGAGACTGGTCCACAGAGAAATCCGTCCCTGCCTCCCTCCGCGCTGCAGGCAGGAGACCAGGCAGATTCCCAGCTAAACCAGTGGTCACCAGCCCTCGCAGCAGTCAGGCCAGGATTTACCCTGCTCCACCAGCTGGTTTTGGCATAAACCCACCGAGGTTTCCAGGGAGAACATCCCAGACAGCGATAGACCAAGCTCACCTGAGCCTTCAGTTAAGCAAAGCAGCCCTTGGTCTGTTGGGCTACTCTTCATAACGTCAGGAGCTGGGTGGCACGGAGGAGCTGCTGATATAGACTTCATAAAAAGACAGACAACCAGCAGTCTCCAAAGCACCTGCCTGCCCCACAGTCTCCAGAAACACCAACTCAATCATGGCCATAGAATCATAGAACGGTTTGGGTTGGAAGGGACCTTGGAAACCATCCAGTCCCACCCCCTGCCCTGGGCAGGGACACCTCCCCCCAGCCCAGGTTGCTCCAAGCCCCGTCCAACCTGGCCTTGAACACCTCCAGGGATGGGGCAGCCACAGCTTCTCGGGGCAGCCTGCGCCAGGGGCTCACCACCCTCACAGCAAAGAATTTCTTCCTAATATCCAATCTCAATCTCCTCTCTTTTGGTTTAAACCTGTTCCCCCTCATCCCATGGCTCCCCTCGCTGATCCAGAGTCCCTCCCCAGCTCTCCTGGAGCCCCTTTAGGCACTGGAAGGGGCTCTGAGGTCTCCCCGGAGCCTTCTCTTCTCCAGGCTGACCCCCCGCACCTCTCCCAGCCTGTCCTCCCAGCAGAGGGGCTCCAGCCCTCCCAGCATCTCCGGGGCCTCCTCTGGCCCCGCTCCAACAGCTCCGTGTCCTTCTGCTGTGGGGACCCCCCGAGCTGGAGGCAGCGCTGCGGGGGGGTCTCCCCAGAGCAGAGCGCAGCAGAGGGACAGGTACCAGAAGAGGAGCAGCTTCAGCCTGGGCAGCTGCAAAAGACTTCTGCAGGAGTTTCAGGCAAACCTGGAGGTGGAGGCAGGAGGGTGGCTTGTTTTGAAGTTAACACCCCCCTAACTTTGGGGAAAGAGGCCGGTGTTTCCCAAGTTTCTGGGAAGGGAGACGGTAAGAAAGTCAACAACGCGCGGAGTAGCAGATTAAAGAGTTCTACTCCGGGTTTTATCGGGGCCCCTCAAGGCCACCAAAACCATCTCCTCCACCCCCCAGAGCAGCTGCGCCGGCGGCTCTGGCAGGACGGGACGCCTGTCCCCGCGCCGTGCGGGTTACGTGCCGTGGGCCACGGGCAGAGCCGGGCTCTGCTCGCCCCAGGGAGGAGCGTTTTGCAAAGACACTCTGCACTTGAGCAAGAGGACGAAGACAGGAGCGCTGCTCAGAAGCCACCAGCGTAAAGGCACTTTGAATAAAAGCCATCAAAGCATCTGCTCGGACCGATGGCAGCGCTCGTGAGAAGAAATTAATTAAAATCTACCTCCTAATTCTTCCAACGAGCACAGCCTGCTCTTCCTGAGCCCTCTGCTTTTTTGGAGTTAACCTGACTATGGAGCAAACCTACTCCTTCCCCTTGTAGGCGCTTTCAGAAACCAGGCGTGTGGTTTGACTCCAAAGCCTGACTGAACCGTGAGCCTGCAGAGTCCCCGCTCCCCTCCGCGGGGATCCGGATGCTCTGGCATAGCCCTGGAGGCAACTTACTGAGCTTGTTCTTGCTAACGAGAGAGAGAAGTTATAGAGAAAGACCTTAAATTGGGACAGAAATCCGGCAATTTTCCATTCAAGGGACATCCCTTGGTGAGACCCCACCTGGAGCCCTGCCTCCAGCTCTGGAGCCCCCAGCACAGGAAAGATATGGAGCTGTTGGAGCGGGGCCAGAGGAGGCCCCGGAGATGCTGGGAGGGCTGGAGCCCCTCTGCTGGGAGGACAGGCTGGGAGAGTTGGGGGGGTCAGCCTGGAGAAGAGAAGGCTCCGGGGAGACCTCTGAGCCCCTTCCAGTGCCTAAAGGGGCTCCAGGAGAGCTGGGGAGGGACTCTGGATCGGGGAGGGACTCTGGATCGGGGAGGGACTCTGGATCGGGGAGGGGAGCCATGGGATGAGGGGGAACGGTTTTACACTGGAAGAGGGGAGATTTCGATGAGATATTAGGAAGAAACTCTTGCCTGTGAGGGTGGTGAGCCCCTGGCGCAGGTTGCCCAGAGAAGCTGTGGCTGCCCCATCCCTGGAGGTGTTCAAGGCCAGGTTGGACGGGGCTTGGAGCAACCTGGGCTGGTGGGAGGTGACCCTGCCCCGGGCAGGGGGTGGAACTGGGTGATCTTCAAGGTCCCTTCCAACCCAAACCGTTCTGTGATTCTATGATTCAACATAACACCTCCAGGAGGGGCTCGACGCCTTACATCGCTTGCTCGCTTTGACTACGGCTCTGCCACCGTTTTGGCCCGTACCTTCGCCCCGATTCCCAAAGGTCCTGCCCGCCCTGCCGGAGCCGGTTGAGCTGGCAGGGGAGGGGGAGATGGAGATGGAAGGGCTGCGCCTCTTCTCAGCTCCGTTAACGCAAATTAGCACTCGACCTGCTGAGCCTAGTCCAAACGCTGGGGACAGAGGATGGATAGATGCACCCAAACCGCGTCGAGAGAGATGCCGAGACGGGACCCAGGCCGGAAAGCGCTCCTGTGCCCAAAGGACACGGCTAGGTGTGTTGAGGACGCTCAAACACAACCCAGGTGCATGCTGCAACGCGGGGAGGCAACCGGGGATCTGCCGGTCTCCCCATCACGCCGACCCACGAGGAGCCGCCGTTCTCCCCCTGCAACCCACACAAGCCAAAAAAAACCCCACCCCCCCTCCCCGTACCTACCTTGCCCAAGGCGATGGAGCAAGCGGCCAAGCCAATGAGTCCCCCTTTCCGGCTGTGGGGGTGCTGGGAGAGCGCGAACTCCTGTGACAGGATCTGGATCACGTGTTTGATTTGAGACGTGTTGTTTTGAGCCACAAACTCCCGCACCAGCCTGGGGGAGAGAAGAGGAAAACGCCCAGGGGGCTTTAGGTTCTGAGCTCAGGGGCTTGGCTCCCCGCAGCCATTAGGAAAAGGGATTTTTTTCGGCCACGGCAAACGCCGGAGAAAGCAGTAGCGAAACGGGGAACGCTGATGGAACCCACAAGTGAAACCAGAGGGCTCCCTTCCTCCCCGCTCACGGCCAACAGCGGCTCGCTGCCCTCCTGCTGCTCCCAGCCCGCAGCCTCCTGCGCCCCGCGTGAACCCCCAGCCCAGGGTGGGCTCCCGGGGGCCACCTTCACCGCGTCCGCGGAGAAGAAGTCGCCAGGTCTTCAAACGCCCTCTCCAGCCAACCGGACGGGCACCCAACACCCAAATTCCGGACCCTTGCGGCCACCCGCGCAGCGCTTCAGCCGATATTCCGCTTCATTTTTAAAACATACCATCATACAGCGCAAGCGCTCGCTAAAAAAAAAAAAAAACAACCAACCAACCAAAAAAACAAACCAAAGCTTCCACATGCGATACCTGCTCGTCCTCCGAAACTCGCGGCTCGTTACCTGGAGGTATTTAATGAAGCCGCCATGCTTAAACGAAGAGAGCTGTAACGCCGCTCCAGCCTACTCAACCGCTTCAAGGTCCCGGGTTGCCCAACCGGCCCTTCAGCCCCGGCTCACCCCCGCGGCAGAGCCACCGGCCAGCTGGGGAGGCGCAGGCAGCTGTGCAGGCAGCAGCGCACATCTGGAGCATTGGTGGTTCAGTGGTAGAATTCTCGCCTGCCACGCGGGAGGCCCGGGTTCGATTCCCGGCCAATGCAACACTGTTTTCTTCTTTTATTTTTTTTTTTTTTTTAAATTTGCCTTCTACGCGTAAGGTGGACCCAGGCATCCCAAAAATCTCAGCCTAAACAAGGATCTTCACCTCAGTCTTCAACGAAGGCGCAAACCTTCCACCGCCTAACTCCACAAAAGGCTTTTTTTGGCACTACGTTGAATCTCACACCGCCCTCTCCCAGATGGGTACCACCGGCCATTCACCCGCTTTATAATCCGAGAAAATCGTTATAGAAGGTGTTTAAGAACTTCCCCCACCCCCCCCAAACGATTAACACCAGCTCCGTTCTCGCCCTGCTCTGAGCAAAGCAGCCGTCCCTTTTCTCCCTGGGGACATCCCGCAGCTCCCCGCTCGCTCTCCCGGCTCCGCCACCGACTTCTCCGACAGTTACAGCCCGACCCGCTCTCACAAACCGCTGTTTTAGGGCGAACGGCTCCATCTCCAGTCTCACCCCGGCAGGAGGGACACACCAAGCTCGAGCAGCACGGACTGCCGGGGTGGTCCTTTTCCCGCCTAGATTTAACGAACAGAGCTTTTACAGACTTCCTTCGAGAGTTTAAAGGGCTCAAGATTTAACTAACGAGGCAAAAGGCAGCGGAAAGCAACGCGCAGCGTCGGAGAGTCTGCGGGTACGCAACGTGTGAAGGACAAGGAGGTCCCTGACACGTCCCTCCTTAGACACATCCCGTGGACACGGGAGAGAGGATGCTGGAGCCATTCTGCGATGGGGTGAAGCTCATCTAAATCCCTGTACCCGCAGGAAGGGTTGGTCCTCGCCTTCCTCCTCCCCTTCCAAATTGGGTTTCCAGCTCGATCGCTTGAACCAGCTGATCCCTAATGGGACTTTAGTTGGTATAAGCCAACCATGAAACCCTCATCCTGGGGCAGAACAAGTCGGAACGGAGCTGTTTGGACACGACAAGGAGTATCACCCCTCGCAGCGACTGTAACGCCCCCCCACGCCGGAGTTGTGCGGATCCGCCATAGCCCACCCTTCGGAACCTATTCCCGTGAAGGAGGGGGAAAATGAGAAAAGAAGTAAAGACGTAGTGCGGCAAAAGGAAGCGGACGTGTCGGCTTCGCATCCGAGCAAACGCTCCCCCCCATCCCCAAAAGCCGGTTTTCTCCGCTGCCCACAGACACCCTCCCACACGGGACCCTCCTCTTCCAAGGCACCCACCCCCCATCCCTCCCGTGTCTCCCGCCGAACCCTCAGCAGAGCGGCCGCGTCCCCACCTCCCCTGCTGCCACCAGCGGTGGCCGCTCCCCTCGCTGAAGCCACGTCTCCCACCTTAAATTCACCCCCCAGCTCAGACCGTCGTTCCCAGCCCTGCGCTGGGCTGTCCCCCGGAGGGGGGACGCTTCGCATCTCCTCCAGGAGCGCAGCGCAGCGCCCGGGGAGGACACAACCCTTCCCAGGCAAAGCGGTGGGGCCGGAGCGGCAAAGACCACCCCGACCAACGCAGCCAGAGCGAGAAGACGCACAGGGGACACGTGTCCCCTCTATGTGTCCCCCCTACGAGAGGGGACACGGCCGTGCCACCAAACCTTCTCCTGGGTTGGTGTGAAAGGAGGGCGCGAGCCGTGCCGAAACGGAGGTGACGCAGGAAGAAAGGCGAGGCGGGGTGGCAGCGGGAGGCGATGAACCCCGGCTGACGGGCACAGGCCACCGCACGCGGGGCCACCGGCGTGTCCCCGAGCCACGGGCAGGGCTGGGCACGGAGCCGGCCACCTCGGCGGGCCTGGCAGAAGGGCGAGCGCTGCCTTCCCGGCGACTTTCTAAAGTTTACCTCGTGCGGTGCTGCCCAACGGCACCGGGGACCCACCGTCGCACCGGGTGTTCTGCGGGGGGGGGGGGGGGGTCGCTGGGGACGGGACCCCCCCTCCCCCTCCCCCTCCCCCCCCCCGGCAGGTCCCCACTTGCGCCCAGACGTTGACGGGCGCGGGGATAAACGCCAGCGGCCGGTGGGGCGGGGATGGGGAACGGCCCCTCCTGCCCCGACAGGGTCACCGTGCCACCGGAGCCCCTTCCCTCGGCTCCCGGGCCCGCAGACCCCCGGTGCCCCGGACCGCCCGGGGTGACCCCCTCCCCCGGGGGTGATCCCTTCCCCAAGGAGCGACCACCTCTTCCCACACCCTCCGGGTCCCTTCGGGGTGACCCCTCCCCCGAAGCCCCACCGGGGAGCCGGCCCGGTCCCCTCCCGCCACCGGGACCCCCACCCCCCCCCAGCATCCCACCGTACCGGCTCCCACCACCACCACCCCCACCCCCACCACCCCGGGGCTGCAGTCAGCCCCGGGTCCCCCCCCCCTCTCCCCGGCCGCCAGGCCGGTCTCCACCCCTCTTCCCCGGTGCGCTGGGGTAGCCCGCAGCGGCACCGCCCCCGTTCCCCCTCCCGGTTCCCGGCAACCCCCGGCCCCTCACTTCTCGATCTCCAGGGCCGCCACCTTCCTCTTCTCGTACAGCTTGTCGTTCAGCGCCCGCACCACGCTGGGCGCCAGCGGCGCCAGGTCCCGCTCGGCGTTCATGGCCCCGCCGCCCCCTTCCCTCCACCCGCCGCCACCGCCGCCGGCGGCCACGTGACCCCCCCTCCGGCCCGCCCACGTGACCCCCTCCCGCCGCCCAGCCCACGTGACCACCCCCCCCCTCCTCTCCC
>NW_028127407.1:0-71154 GCF_965231255.1 Vanellus vanellus
GATGGCGCCGAAAGTGAAAAAAGGCGCTTTTGAGGATAGAGTCCGCAGGAAAGCAGAGAGGGCCAAATTGTCTGGGGCATTTGAAAGGGTTCCAGGAGGCAGTGAGAACCAGCGTTACTTTTCCCCGCTGGCACCTTTGCTGTGGCAGCAAAAGCTGGACGTTTGTCTTTTTTGCTCCGGAGGCTGCCGAAAGCGAAAACAGGTGCTTTTGAGGATGGAGTCCGCAGGAAAGCAGAGAGGGCCAAATTGTCTGTGGCATTTGAAAGGGTTCCAGGAAGCAGTGAGGACCAGCATTACTTTTTCCCGCTGGCACCTTTGCTGCGGCAGCAAAAGCTGGACGTTTGTCTTTTTTGCTCCGGAGGCTGCCGAAAGCGAAAACAGGTGCTTTTGAGGATGGAGTCCGCAGGAAAGCAGAGAGGGCCAAATTGTCTGTGGCATTTGAAAGGGTTCCAGGAGGCAGTGAGAACCAGCATTACTTTTCCCCGCTGGCACCTTTGCTGTGGCAGCAAAAGCTGGACGTTTGTCTTTTTTGCTCCGGAGGCTGCCGAAAGCGAAAACAGGTGCTTTTGATGATGGAGTCCGCAGGAAAGCAGAGAGGGCCAAATTGTCTTTGGCATTTAAAGAGGTTCCAGGAGGCAGTGAGGACCAGCATTACTTTTCCCCGCTGGCACCTTTGCTGCGGCAGCAAAAGCTGGACGTTTGTCTTTTTACCACCGGAGGGCGCCGAAAGTGAAAAAAGGTGCTTTTGAGGATAGAGTCCGCAGGAAAGCAGAGAGGGCCAAATTGTCTGGGGCATTTGAAAGGGTTCCAGGAGGCAGTGAGAACCAGCGTTACTTTTCCCCGCTGGCACCTTTGCTGTGGCAGCAAAAGCTGGACGTTTGTCTTTTTTGCTCCGGAGGCTGCCGAAAGCGAAAACAGGTGCTTTTGAGGATGGAGTCCGCAGGAAAGCAGAGAGGGCCAAATTGTCTGTGGCATTTGAAAGGGTTCCAGGAGGCAGTGAGAACCAGCATTACTTTTCCCCGCTGGCACCTTTGCTGTGGCAGCAAAAGCTGGACGTTTGTCTTTTTTGCTCCGGAGGCTGCCGAAAGCGAAAACAGGTGCTTTTGAGGATGGAGTCCGCAGGAAAGCAGAGAGGGCCAAATTGTCTGTGGCATTTGAAAGGGTTCCAGGAGGCAGTGAGAACCAGCATTACTTTTCCCCGCTGGCACCTTTGCTGTGGCAGCAAAAGCTGGACGTTTGTCTTTTTTGCTCCGGAGGTTGCCGAAAGCGAAAACAGGTGCTTTTGAGGATGGAGTCCGCAGGAAAGCAGAGAGGGCCAAATTGTCTGAGGCATTTGAAGAGGTTCCAGGAAGCAGTGAGAACCAGCATTACTTTTCCCCGCTGGCACCTTTGCTGTAGCAGCAAAAGCTGGACGTTTGTCTTTTTTGCTCCGGAGGCTGCCGAAAGCGAAAACAGGTGCTTTTGAGGATGGAGTCCGCAGGAAAGCAGAGAGGGCCAAATTGTCTGGGGCATTTGAAAGGGTTCCAGGAGGCAGTGAGAACCAGCATTACTTTTCCCCGCTGGCACCTTTGCTGTGGCAGCAAAAGCTGGACGTTTGTCTTTTTTGCTCCGGAGGCTGCCGAAAGCGAAAACAGGTGCTTTTGAGGATGGAGTTCGCAGGAAAGCAGAGAGGGCCAAATTGTCTTTGGCATTTAAAGAGGTTCCAGGAGGCAGTGAGAACCAGCATTACTTTTCCCCGCTGGTACCTTTGCTGTGGCAGCAAAAGCTGGACGTTTGTCTTTTTTGCTCCGGAGGGCGCCGAAAGCAAAAATAGGTTCTTTTGAGGATGGAGTCCGCAGGAAAGCAGAGAGGGCCAAATTGTCTGTGGCATTTGAAAGGGTTCCAGGAGGCAGTGAGAACCAGCATTACTTTTCCCCGCTGGCACCTTTGCTGTGGCAGCAAAAGCTGGACGTTTGTCTTTTTTGCTCCGGAGGCTGCCGAAAGCGAAAATAGGTTCTTTTGAGGATGGAGTCCACAGGAAAGCAGAGAGGGCCAAATTGTCTGTGGCATTTGAAAGGGTTCCAGGAGGCAGTGAGAACCAGCATTACTTTTCCCCGCTGGCACCTTTGCTGTGGCAGCAAAAGCTGGACGTTTGTCTTTTTTGCTCCGGAGGCTGCCGAAAGCGAAAACAGGTGCTTTTGATGATGGAGTCCGCAGGAAAGCAGAGAGGGCCAAATTGTCTTTGGCATTTAAAGAGGTTCCAGGAGGCAGTGAGGACCAGCATTACTTTTCCCCGCTGGCACCTTTGCTGCGGCAGCAAAAGCTGGACGTTTGTCTTTTTACCACCGGAGGCTGCCGAAAGCGAAAACAGGTGCTTTTGAGGATGGAGTCCGCAGGAAAGCAGAGAGGGCCAAATTGTCTGGGGCATTTGAAAGGGTTCCAGGAGGCAGTGAGAACCAGCATTACTTTTCCCCGCTGGCACCTTTGCTGTGGCAGCAAAAGCTGGACGTTTGTCTTTTTTGCTCCGGAGGCTGCCGAAAGCGAAAACAGGTGCTTTTGAGGATGGAGTCCGCAGGAAAGCAGAGAGGGCCAAATTGTCTGGGGCATTTGAAAGGGTTCCAGGAGGCAGTGAGAACCAGCATTACTTTTCCCCGCTGGCACCTTTGCTGTGGCAGCAAAAGCTGGACGTTTGTCTTTTTTGCTCCGGAGGCTGCCGAAAGCGAAAACAGGTGCTTTTGAGGATGGAGTCCGCAGGAAAGCAGAGAGGGCCAAATTGTCTTTGGCATTTAAAGAGGTTCCAGGAGGCAGTGAGGACCAGCATTACTTTTCCCCGCTGGCACCTTTGCTGCGGCAGCAAAAGCTGGACGTTTGTCTTTTTACCACCGGAGGGCGCCGAAAGTGAAAAAAGGCGCTTTTGAGGATAGAGTCCGCAGGAAAGCAGAGAGGGCCAAATTGTCTGGGGCATTTGAAAGGGTTCCAGGAGGCAGTGAGAACCAGCGTTACTTTTCCCCGCTGGCACCTTTGCTGTGGCAGCAAAAGCTGGACGTTTGTCTTTTTTGCTCCGGAGGCTGCCGAAAGCGAAAACAGGTGCTTTTGAGGATGGAGTCCGCAGGAAAGCAGAGAGGGCCAAATTGTCTTTGGCATTTAAAGAGGTTCCAGGAGGCAGTGAGGACCAGCATTACTTTTCCCCGCTGGCACCTTTGCTGCGGCAGCAAAAGCTGGACGTTTGTCTTTTTTGCTCCGGAGGCTGCCGAAAGCGAAAACAGGTGCTTTTGAGGATGGAGTTCGCAGGAAAGCAGAGAGGGCCAAATTGTCTTTGGCATTTAAAGAGGTTCCAGGAGGCAGTGAGAACCAGCATTACTTTTCCCCGCTGGTACCTTTGCTGTGGCAGCAAAAGCTGGACCTTTGTCTTTTTTGCTCCGGAGGGCGCCGAAAGCAAAAATAGGTTCTTTTGAGGATGGAGTCCGCAGGAAAGCAGAGAGGGCCAAATTGTCTGTGGCATTTGAAAGGGTTCCAGGAGGCAGTGAGAACCAGCATTACTTTTCCCCGCTGGCACCTTTGCTGTGGCAGCAAAAGCTGGACGTTTGTCTTTTTTGCTCCGGAGGCTGCCGAAAGCGAAAATAGGTTCTTTTGAGGATGGAGTCCACAGGAAAGCAGAGAGGGCCAAATTGTCTGTGGCATTTGAAAGGGTTCCAGGAGGCAGTGAGAACCAGCATTACTTTTCCCCGCTGGCACCTTTGCTGTGGCAGCAAAAGCTGGACGTTTGTCTTTTTTGCTCCGGAGGCTGCCGAAAGCGAAAACAGGTGCTTTTGATGATGGAGTCCGCAGGAAAGCAGAGAGGGCCAAATTGTCTTTGGCATTTAAAGAGGTTCCAGGAGGCAGTGAGGACCAGCATTACTTTTCCCCGCTGGCACCTTTGCTGCGGCAGCAAAAGCTGGACGTTTGTCTTTTTACCACCGGAGGCTGCCGAAAGCGAAAACAGGTGCTTTTGAGGATGGAGTCCGCAGGAAAGCAGAGAGGGCCAAATTGTCTGTGGCATTTGAAAGGGTTCCAGGAGGCAGTGAGAACCAGCATTACTTTTCCCCGCTGGCACCTTTGCTGTGGCAGCAAAAGCTGGACGTTTGTCTTTTTTGCTCCGGAGGCTGCCGAAAGCGAAAACAGGTGCTTTTGAGGATGGAGTCCGCAGGAAAGCAGAGAGGGCCAAATTGTCTGTGGCATTTGAAAGGGTTCCAGGAGGCAGTGAGAACCAGCATTACTTTTCCCCGCTGGCACCTTTGCTGTGGCAGCAAAAGCTGGACGTTTGTCTTTTTTGCTCCGGAGGCTGCCGAAAGCGAAAACAGGTGCTTTTGAGGATGGAGTCCGCAGGAAAGCAGAGAGGGCCAAATTGTCTGGGGCATTTGAAAGGGTTCCAGGAGGCAGTGAGAACCAGCATTACTTTTCCCCGCTGGCACCTTTGCTGTGGCAGCAAAAGCTGGACGTTTGTCTTTTTTGCTCCGGAGGCTGCCGAAAGCGAAAACAGGTGCTTTTGAGGATGGAGTCCGCAGGAAAGCAGAGAGGGCCAAATTGTCTGTGGCATTTGAAAGGGTTCCAGGAGGCAGTGAGAACCAGCATTACTTTTCCCCGCTGGCACCTTTGCTGTGGCAGCAAAAGCTGGACGTTTGTCTTTTTTGCTCCGGAGGCTGCCGAAAGCGAAAACAGGTGCTTTTGATGATGGAGTCCGCAGGAAAGCAGAGAGGGCCAAATTGTCTTTGGCATTTAAAGAGGTTCCAGGAGGCAGTGAGGACCAGCATTACTTTTCCCCGCTGGCACCTTTGCTGCGGCAGCAAAAGCTGGACGTTTGTCTTTTTACCACCGGAGGGCGCCGAAAGTGAAAAAAGGCGCTTTTGAGGATAGAGTCCGCAGGAAAGCAGAGAGGGCCAAATTGTCTGGGGCATTTGAAAGGGTTCCAGGAGGCAGTGAGAACCAGCGTTACTTTTCCCCGCTGGCACCTTTGCTGTGGCAGCAAAAGCTGGACGTTTGTCTTTTTTGCTCCGGAGGCTGCCGAAAGCGAAAACAGGTGCTTTTGAGGATGGAGTCCGCAGGAAAGCAGAGAGGGCCAAATTGTCTGTGGCATTTGAAAGGGTTCCAGGAGGCAGTGAGGACCAGCATTACTTTTCCCCGCTGGCACCTTTGCTGCGGCAGCAAAAGCTGGACGTTTGTCTTTTTTGCTCCGGAGGCTGCCGAAAGCGAAAACAGGTGCTTTTGAGGATGGAGTCCGCAGGAAAGCAGAGAGGGCCAAATTGTCTGTGGCATTTGAAAGGGTTCCAGGAGGCAGTGAGAACCAGCATTACTTTTCCCCGCTGGCACCTTTGCTGTGGCAGCAAAAGCTGGACGTTTGTCTTTTTTGCTCCGGAGGCTGCCGAAAGCGAAAACAGGTGCTTTTGATGATGGAGTCCGCAGGAAAGCAGAGAGGGCCAAATTGTCTTTGGCATTTAAAGAGGTTCCAGGAGGCAGTGAGGACCAGCATTACTTTTCCCCGCTGGCACCTTTGCTGCGGCAGCAAAAGCTGGACGTTTGTCTTTTTACCACCGGAGGGCGCCGAAAGTGAAAAAAGGCGCTTTTGAGGATAGAGTCCGCAGGAAAGCAGAGAGGGCCAAATTGTCTGGGGCATTTGAAAGGGTTCCAGGAGGCAGTGAGAACCAGCGTTACTTTTCCCCGCTGGCACCTTTGCTGTGGCAGCAAAAGCTGGATGTTTGTCTTTTTTGCTCCGGAGGCTGCCGAAAGCGAAAACAGGTGCTTTTGAGGATGGAGTCCGCAGGAAAGCAGAGAGGGCCAAATTGTCTGTGGCATTTGAAAGGGTTCCAGGAGGCAGTGAGAACCAGCATTACTTTTCCCCGCTGGCACCTTTGCTGTGGCAGCAAAAGCTGGACGTTTGTCTTTTTTGCTCCGGAGGCTGCCGAAAGCGAAAACAGGTGCTTTTGAGGATGGAGTCCGCAGGAAAGCAGAGAGGGCCAAATTGTCTGAGGCATTTGAAGAGGTTCCAGGAAGCAGTGAGAACCAGCATTACTTTTCCCCGCTGGCACCTTTGCTGTAGCAGCAAAAGCTGGACGTTTGTCTTTTTTGCTCCGGAGGCTGCCGAAAGCGAAAACAGGTGCTTTTGAGGATGGAGTCCGCAGGAAAGCAGAGAGGGCCAAATTGTCTGGGGCATTTGAACAGGTTCCAGGAGGCAGTGAGAACCAGCATTACTTTTCCCCGCTGGCACCTTTGCTGTGGCAGCAAAAGCTGGACGTTTGTCTTTTTTGCTCCGGAGGCTGCCGAAAGCGAAAACAGGTGCTTTTGAGGATGGAGTTCGCAGGAAAGCAGAGAGGGCCAAATTGTCTTTGGCATTTAAAGAGGTTCCAGGAGGCAGTGAGAACCAGCATTACTTTTCCCCGCTGGTACCTTTGCTGTGGCAGCAAAAGCTGGACGTTTGTCTTTTTTGCTCCGGAGGGCGCCGAAAGCAAAAATAGGTTCTTTTGAGGATGGAGTCCGCAGGAAAGCAGAGAGGGCCAAATTGTCTGTGGCATTTGAAAGGGTTCCAGGAGGCAGTGAGAACCAGCATTACTTTTCCCCGCTGGCACCTTTGCTGTGGCAGCAAAAGCTGGACGTTTGTCTTTTTTGCTCCGGAGGCTGCCGAAAGCGAAAATAGGTTCTTTTGAGGATGGAGTCCACAGGAAAGCAGAGAGGGCCAAATTGTCTGGGGCATTTGAAAGGGTTCCAGGAGGCAGTGAGAACCAGCATTACTTTTCCCCGCTGGCACCTTTGCTGTGGCAGCAAAAGCTGGACGTTTCTCTTTTTTGCTCCGGAGGCTGCCGAAAGCGAAAACAGGTGCTTTTGATGATGGAGTCCGCAGGAAAGCAGAGAGGGCCAAATTGTCTTTGGCATTTAAAGAGGTTCCAGGAGGCAGTGAGGACCAGCATTACTTTTCCCCGCTGGCACCTTTGCTGCGGCAGCAAAAGCTGGACGTTTGTCTTTTTACCACCGGAGGGCGCCGAAAGTGAAAAAAGGCGCTTTTGAGGATAGAGTCCGCAGGAAAGCAGAGAGGGCCAAATTGTCTGTGGCATTTGAAAGGGTTCCAGGAGGCAGTGAGAACCAGCATTACTTTTCCCCGCTGGCACCTTTGCTGTGGCAGCAAAAGCTGGACGTTTGTCTTTTTTGCTCCGGAGGCTGCCGAAAGCGAAAACAGGTGCTTTTGAGGATGGAGTCCGCAGGAAAGCAGAGAGGGCCAAATTGTCTGTGGCATTTGAAAGGGTTCCAGGAGGCAGTGAGAACCAGCACTACTTTTCCCCGCTGGCACCTTTGCTGTGGCAGCAAAAGCTGGACGTTTGTCTTTTTTGCTCCGGAGGCTGCCGAAAGCGAAAACAGGTGCTTTTGAGGATGGAGTCTGCAGGAAAGCAGAGAGGGCCAAATTGTCTGTGGCATTTGAAAGGGTTCCAGGAGGCAGTGAGAACCAGCATTACTTTTCCCCGCTGGCACCTTTGCTGTGGCAGCAAAAGCTGGACGTTTGTCTTTTTTGCTCCGGAGGTTGCCAAAAGCGAAAACAGGTGCTTTTGATGATGGAGTCCGCAGGAAAGCAGAGAGGGCCAAATTGTCTGAGGCATTTGAAGAGGTTCCAGGAGGCAGTGAGAACCAGCATTACTTTTCCCCGCTGGCACCTTTGCTGTAGCAGCAAAAGCTGGACGTTTGTCTTTTTTGCTCCGGAGGATGGCGAAAGCGAAAACAGGTGCTTTTGAGGATGGAGTCCGCAGGAAAGCAGAGAGGGCCAAATTGTCTGGGGCATTTGAAAGGGTTCCAGGAGGCAGTGAGAACCAGCATTACTTTTCCCCGCTGGCACCTTTGCTGTGGCAGCAAAAGCTGGACGTTTGTCTTTTTTGCTCCGGAGGCTGCCGAAAGCGAAAACAGGTGCTTTTGAGGATGGAGTCCGCAGGAAAGCAGAGAGGGCCAAATTGTCTTTGGCATTTAAAGAGGTTCCAGGAGGCAGTGAGAACCAGCATTACTTTTCCCCGCTGGTACCTTTGCTGTGGCAGCAAAAGCTGGACGTTTGTCTTTTTTGCTCCGGAGGGCGCCGAAAGCAAAAATAGGTTCTTTTGAGGATGGAGTCCGCAGGAAAGCAGAGAGGGCCAAATTGTCTGTGGCATTTGAAAGGGTTCCAGGAGGCAGTGAGAACCAGCATTACTTTTCCCCGCTGGCACCTTTGCTGTGGCAGCAAAAGCTGGACGTTTGTCTTTTTTGCTCCGGAGGCTGCCGAAAGCGAAAATAGGTTCTTTTGAGGATGGAGTCCACAGGAAAGCAGAGAGGGCCAAATTGTCTGTGGCATTTGAAAGGGTTCCAGGAGGCAGTGAGAACCAGCATTACTTTTCCCCGCTGGCACCTTTGCTGTGGCAGCAAAAGCTGGACGTTTGTCTTTTTTGCTCCGGAGGCTGCCGAAAGCGAAAACAGGTGCTTTTGATGATGGAGTCCGCAGGAAAGCAGAGAGGGCCAAATTGTCTTTGGCATTTAAAGAGGTTCCAGGAGGCAGTGAGGACCAGCATTACTTTTCCCCGCTGGCACCTTTGCTGCGGCAGCAAAAGCTGGACGTTTGTCTTTTTACCACCGGAGGCTGCCGAAAGCGAAAACAGGTGCTTTTGAGGATGGAGTCCGCAGGAAAGCAGAGAGGGCCAAATTGTCTTTGGCATTTAAAAGGGTTCCAGGAGGCAGTGAGAACCAGCATTACTTTTCCCCGCTGGCACCTTTGCTGTGGCAGCAAAAGCTGGACGTTTGTCTTTTTTGCTCCGGAGGCTGCCGAAAGCGAAAACAGGTGCTTTTGAGGATGGAGTCCGCAGGAAAGCAGAGAGGGCCAAATTGTCTGTGGCATTTGAAAGGGTTCCAGGAGGCAGTGAGAACCAGCATTACTTTTCCCCGCTGGCACCTTTGCTGTGGCAGCAAAAGCTGGACGTTTGTCTTTTTTGCTCCGGAGGCTGCCGAAAGCGAAAACAGGTGCTTTTGAGGATGGAGTCCGCAGGAAAGCAGAGAGGGCCAAATTGTCTTTGGCATTTAAAGAGGTTCCAGGAGGCAGTGAGGACCAGCATTACTTTTCCCCGCTGGCACCTTTGCTGCGGCAGCAAAAGCTGGACGTTTGTCTTTTTACCACCGGAGGGCGCCGAAAGTGAAAAAAGGCGCTTTTGAGGATAGAGTCCGCAGGAAAGCAGAGAGGGCCAAATTGTCTGGGGCATTTGAAAGGGTTCCAGGAGGCAGTGAGAACCAGCGTTACTTTTCCCCGCTGGCACCTTTGCTGTGGCAGCAAAAGCTGGACGTTTGTCTTTTTTGCTCCGGAGGCTGCCGAAAGCGAAAACAGGTGCTTTTGAGGATGGAGTCCGCAGGAAAGCAGAGAGGGCCAAATTGTCTGTGGCATTTGAAAGGGTTCCAGGAGGCAGTGAGGACCAGCATTACTTTTCCCCGCTGGTACCTTTGCTGCGGCAGCAAAAGCTGGACGTTTGTCTTTTTTGCTCCGGAGGCTGCCGAAAGCGAAAACAGGTGCTTTTGAGGATGGAGTCCGCAGGAAAGCAGAGAGGGCCAAATTGTCTGTGGCATTTGAAAGGGTTCCAGGAGGCAGTGAGAACCAGCATTACTTTTCCCCGCTGGCACCTTTGCTGTGGCAGCAAAAGCTGGACGTTTGTCTTTTTTGCTCCGGAGGCTGCCGAAAGCGAAAACAGGTGCTTTTGATGATGGAGTCCGCAGGAAAGCAGAGAGGGCCAAATTGTCTTTGGCATTTAAAGAAGTTCCAGGAGGCAGTGAGGACCAGCATTACTTTTCCCCGCTGGCACCTTTGCTGCGGCAGCAAAAGCTGGACGTTTGTCTTTTTACCACCGGAGGGCGCCGAAAGTGAAAAAAGGCGCTTTTGAGGATAGAGTCCGCAGGAAAGCAGAGAGGGCCAAATTGTCTGTGGCATTTGAAAGGGTTCCAGGAGGCAGTGAGAACCAGCGTTACTTTTCCCCGCTGGCACCTTTGCTGTGGCAGCAAAAGCTGGACGTTTGTCTTTTTTGCTCCGGAGGCTGCCGAAAGCGAAAACAGGTGCTTTTGAGGATGGAGTCCGCAGGAAAGCAGAGAGGGCCAAATTGTCTGTGGCATTTGAAAGGGTTCCAGGAGGCAGTGAGAACCAGCATTACTTTTCCCCGCTGGCACCTTTGCTGTGGCAGCAAAAGCTGGACGTTTGTCTTTTTTGCTCCGGAGGCTGCCGAAAGCGAAAACAGGTGCTTTTGAGGATGGAGTCCGCAGGAAAGCAGAGAGGGCCAAATTGTCTGTGGCATTTGAAAGGGTTCCAGGAGGCAGTGAGAACCAGCATTACTTTTCCCCGCTGGCACCTTTGCTGTGGCAGCAAAAGCTGGACGTTTGTCTTTTTTGCTCCGGAGGTTGCCGAAAGCGAAAACAGGTGCTTTTGAGGATGGAGTCCGCAGGAAAGCAGAGAGGGCCAAATTGTCTGAGGCATTTGAAGAGGTTCCAGGAAGCAGTGAGAACCAGCATTACTTTTCCCCGCTGGCACCTTTGCTGTAGCAGCAAAAGCTGGACGTTTGTCTTTTTTGCTCCGGAGGCTGCCGAAAGCGAAAACAGGTGCTTTTGAGGATGGAGTCCGCAGGAAAGCAGAGAGGGCCAAATTGTCTGGGGCATTTGAACAGGTTCCAGGAGGCAGTGAGAACCAGCATTACTTTTCCCCGCTGGCACCTTTGCTGTGGCAGCAAAAGCTGGACGTTTGTCTTTTTTGCTCCGGAGGCTGCCGAAAGCGAAAACAGGTGCTTTTGAGGATGGAGTTCGCAGGAAAGCAGAGAGGGCCAAATTGTCTTTGGCATTTAAAGAGGTTCCAGGAGGCAGTGAGAACCAGCATTACTTTTCCCCGCTGGTACCTTTGCTGTGGCAGCAAAAGCTGGACGTTTGTCTTTTTTGCTCCAAAGGGCGCCGAAAGCAAAAATAGGTTCTTTTGAGGATGGAGTCCGCAGGAAAGCAGAGAGGGCCAAATTGTCTGTGGCATTTGAAAGGGTTCCAGGAGGCAGTGAGAACCAGCATTACTTTTCCCCGCTGGCACCTTTGCTGTGGCAGCAAAAGCTGGACGTTTGTCTTTTTTGCTCCGGAGGCTGCCGAAAGCGAAAACAGGTGCTTTTGAGGATGGAGTCCACAGGAAAGCAGAGAGGGCCAAATTGTCTGTGGCATTTGAAAGGGTTCCAGGAGGCAGTGAGAACCAGCATTACTTTTCCCCGCTGGCACCTTTGCTGTGGCAGCAAAAGCTGGACGTTTCTCTTTTTTGCTCCGGAGGCTGCCGAAAGCGAAAACAGGTGCTTTTGATGATGGAGTCCGCAGGAAAGCAGAGAGGGCCAAATTGTCTTTGGCATTTAAAGAGGTTCCAGGAGGCAGTGAGGACCAGCATTACTTTTCCCCGCTGGCACCTTTGCTGCGGCAGCAAAAGCTGGACGTTTGTCTTTTTACCACCGGAGGGCGCCGAAAGTGAAAAAAGGCGCTTTTGAGGATAGAGTCCGCAGGAAAGCAGAGAGGGCCAAATTGTCTGTGGCATTTGAAAGGGTTCCAGGAGGCAGTGAGAACCAGCATTACTTTTCCCCGCTGGCACCTTTGCTGTGGCAGCAAAAGCTGGACGTTTGTCTTTTTTGCTCCGGAGGCTGCCGAAAGCGAAAACAGGTGCTTTTGAGGATGGAGTCCGCAGGAAAGCAGAGAGGGCCAAATTGTCTGTGGCATTTGAAAGGGTTCCAGGAGGCAGTGAGAACCAGCACTACTTTTCCCCGCTGGCACCTTTGCTGTGGCAGCAAAAGCTGGACGTTTGTCTTTTTTGCTCCGGAGGCTGCCGAAAGCGAAAACAGGTGCTTTTGAGGATGGAGTCCGCAGGAAAGCAGAGAGGGCCAAATTGTCTGTGGCATTTGAAAGGGTTCCAGGAGGCAGTGAGAACCAGCATTACTTTTCGCCGCTGGCACCTTTGCTGTGGCAGCAAAAGCTGGACGTTTGTCTTTTTTGCTCCGGAGGTTGCCAAAAGCGAAAACAGGTGCTTTTGAGGATGGAGTCCGCAGGAAAGCAGAGAGGGCCAAATTGTCTGAGGCATTTGAAGAGGTTCCAGGAGGCAGTGAGAACCAGCATTACTTTTCCCCGCTGGCACCTTTGCTGTAGCAGCAAAAGCTGGACGTTTGTCTTTTTTGCTCCGGAGGATGGCGAAAGCGAAAACAGGTGCTTTTGAGGATGGAGTCCGCAGGAAAGCAGAGAGGGCCAAATTGTCTGTGTCATTTGAAAGGGTTCCAGGAGGCAGTGAGAACCAGCATTACTTTTCCTTGCTGGCACCTTTGCTGTGGCAGCAAAAGCTGGACGTTTGTCTTTTTTGCTCCGGAGGCTGCCGAAAGCGAAAACAGGTGCTTTTGAGGATGGAGTCCGCAGGAAAGCAGAGAGGGCCAAATTGTCTTTGGCATTTAAAGAGGTTCCAGGAGGCAGTGAGGACCAGCATTACTTTTCCCCGCTGGCACCTTTGCTGTGGCAGCAAAAGCTGGACGTTTGTCTTTTTACCACCGGAGGGCGCCGAAAGTGAAAAAAGGCGCTTTTGAGGATAGAGTCCGCAGGAAAGCAGAGAGGGCCAAATTGTTTGTGGCATTTGATAGGGTTCCAGGAGGCAGTGAGAACCAGCATTACTTTTCCCCGCTGGCACCTTTGCTGTGGCAGCAAAAGCTGGACGTTTGTCTTTTTTGCTCCGGAGGCTGCCGAAAGCGAAAACAGGTGCTTTTGAGGATGGAGTCCGCAGGAAAGCAGAGAGGGCCAAATTGTCTGGGGCATTTGAAAGGGTTCCAGGAGGCAGTGAGAACCAGCATTACTTTTCCTTGCTGGCACCTTTGCTGTGGCAGCAAAAGCTGGACGTTTGTCTTTTTTGCTCCGGAGGCTGCCGAAAGCGAAAACAGGTGCTTTTGATGATGGAGTCCGCAGGAAAGCAGAGAGGGCCAAATTGTCTGGGGCATTTGAAAGGGTTCCAGGAGGCAGTGAGAACCAGCATTACTTTTCCCCGCTGGCACCTTTGCTGTGGCAGCAAAAGCTGGACGTTTGTCTTTTTTGCTCCGGAGGCTGCCGAAAGCGAAAACAGGTGCTTTTGAGGATGGAGTCCGCAGGAAAGCAGAGAGGGCCAAATTGTCTGTGGCATTTGAAAGGGTTCCAGGAGGCAGTGAGAACCAGCATTACTTTTCCCCGCTGGCACCTTTGCTGTGGCAGCAAAAGCTGGACGTTTCTCTTTTTTGCTCCGGAGGCTGCCGAAAGCGAAAACAGGTGCTTTTGATGATGGAGTCCGCAGGAAAGCAGAGAGGGCCAAATTGTCTTTGGCATTTAAAGAGGTTCCAGGAGGCAGTGAGGACCAGCATTACTTTTCCCCGCTGGCACCTTTGCTGCGGCAGCAAAAGCTGGACGTTTGTCTTTTTACCACCGGAGGGCGCCGAAAGTGAAAAAAGGCGCTTTTGAGGATAGAGTCCGCAGGAAAGCAGAGAGGGCCAAATTGTCTGTGGCATTTGAAAGGGTTCCAGGAGGCAGTGAGAACCAGCATTACTTTTCCCCGCTGGCACCTTTGCTGTGGCAGCAAAAGCTGGACGTTTGTCTTTTTTGCTCCGGAGGCTGCCGAAAGCGAAAACAGGTGCTTTTGAGGATGGAGTCCGCAGGAAAGCAGAGAGGGCCAAATTGTCTGTGGCATTTGAAAGGGTTCCAGGAGGCAGTGAGAACCAGCACTACTTTTCCCCGCTGGCACCTTTGCTGTGGCAGCAAAAGCTGGACGTTTGTCTTTTTTGCTCCGGAGGCTGCCGAAAGCGAAAACAGGTGCTTTTGAGGATGGAGTCTGCAGGAAAGCAGAGAGGGCCAAATTGTCTGTGGCATTTGAAAGGGTTCCAGGAGGCAGTGAGAACCAGCATTACTTTTCCCCGCTGGCACCTTTGCTGTGGCAGCAAAAGCTGGACGTTTGTCTTTTTTGCTCCGGAGGTTGCCAAAAGCGAAAACAGGTGCTTTTGATGATGGAGTCCGCAGGAAAGCAGAGAGGGCCAAATTGTCTGAGGCATTTGAAGAGGTTCCAGGAGGCAGTGAGAACCAGCATTACTTTTCCCCGCTGGCACCTTTGCTGTAGCAGCAAAAGCTGGACGTTTGTCTTTTTTGCTCCGGAGGATGGCGAAAGCGAAAACAGGTGCTTTTGAGGATGGAGTCCGCAGGAAAGCAGAGAGGGCCAAATTGTCTGGGGCATTTGAAAGGGTTCCAGGAGGCAGTGAGAACCAGCATTACTTTTCCCCGCTGGCACCTTTGCTGTGGCAGCAAAAGCTGGACGTTTGTCTTTTTTGCTCCGGAGGCTGCCGAAAGCGAAAACAGGTGCTTTTGAGGATGGAGTCCGCAGGAAAGCAGAGAGGGCCAAATTGTCTTTGGCATTTAAAGAGGTTCCAGGAGGCAGTGAGAACCAGCATTACTTTTCCTTGCTGGCACCTTTGCTGTGGCAGCAAAAGCTGGACGTTTGTCTTTTTTGCTCCGGAGGCTGCCGAAAGCAAAAACAGGTGCTTTTGATGATGGAGTCCGCAGGAAAGCAGAGAGGGCCAAATTGTCTGTGGCATTTGAAAGGGTTCCAGGAGGCAGTGAGAACCAGCATTACTTTTCCCCGCTGGCACCTTTGCTGTGGCAGCAAAAGCTGGACGTTTGTCTTTTTTGCTCCGGAGGCTGCCGAAAGCGAAAACAGGTGCTTTTGAGGATGGAGTCCGCAGGAAAGCAGAGAGGGCCAAATTGTCTGTGGCATTTGAAAGGGTTCCAGGAGGCAGTGAGAACCAGCACTACTTTTCCCCGCTGGCACCTTTGCTGTGGCAGCAAAAGCTGGACGTTTGTCTTTTTTGCTCCGGAGGTTGCCGAAAGCGAAAACAGGTGCTTTTGAGGATGGAGTCCGCAGGAAAGCAGAGAGGGCCAAATTGTCTGAGGCATTTGAAGAGGTTCCAGGAAGCAGTGAGAACCAGCATTACTTTTCCCCGCTGGCACCTTTGCTGTAGCAGCAAAAGCTGGACGTTTGTCTTTTTTGCTCCGGAGGCTGCCGAAAGCGAAAACAGGTGCTTTTGAGGATGGAGTCCGCAGGAAAGCAGAGAGGGCCAAATTGTCTGGGGCATTTGAAAGGGTTCCAGGAGGCAGTGAGAACCAGCATTACTTTTCCCCGCTGGCACCTTTGCTGTGGCAGCAAAAGCTGGACGTTTGTCTTTTTTGCTCCGGAGGCTGCCGAAAGCGAAAACAGGTGCTTTTGAGGATGGAGTTCGCAGGAAAGCAGAGAGGGCCAAATTGTCTTTGGCATTTAAAGAGGTTCCAGGAGGCAGTGAGAACCAGCATTACTTTTCCCCGCTGGTACCTTTGCTGTGGCAGCAAAAGCTGGACGTTTGTCTTTTTTGCTCCGGAGGGCGCCGAAAGCAAAAATAGGTTCTTTTGAGGATGGAGTCCGCAGGAAAGCAGAGAGGGCCAAATTGTCTGTGGCATTTGAAAGGGTTCCAGGAGGCAGTGAGAACCAGCATTACTTTTCCCCGCTGGCACCTTTGCTGTGGCAGCAAAAGCTGGACGTTTGTCTTTTTTGCTCCGGAGGCTGCCGAAAGCGAAAATAGGTTCTTTTGAGGATGGAGTCCACAGGAAAGCAGAGAGGGCCAAATTGTCTGTGGCATTTGAAAGGGTTCCAGGAGGCAGTGAGAACCAGCATTACTTTTCCCCGCTGGCACCTTTGCTGTGGCAGCAAAAGCTGGACGTTTGTCTTTTTTGCTCCGGAGGCTGCCGAAAGCGAAAACAGGTGCTTTTGATGATGGAGTCCGCAGGAAAGCAGAGAGGGCCAAATTGTCTTTGGCATTTAAAGAGGTTCCAGGAGGCAGTGAGGACCAGCATTACTTTTCCCCGCTGGCACCTTTGCTGCGGCAGCAAAAGCTGGACGTTTGTCTTTTTACCACCGGAGGCTGCCGAAAGCGAAAACAGGTGCTTTTGAGGATGGAGTCCGCAGGAAAGCAGAGAGGGCCAAATTGTCTTTGGCATTTAAAAGGGTTCCAGGAGGCAGTGAGAACCAGCATTACTTTTCCCCGCTGGCACCTTTGCTGTGGCAGCAAAAGCTGGACGTTTGTCTTTTTTGCTCCGGAGGCTGCCGAAAGCGAAAACAGGTGCTTTTGAGGATGGAGTCCGCAGGAAAGCAGAGAGGGCCAAATTGTCTGTGGCATTTGAAAGGGTTCCAGGAGGCAGTGAGAACCAGCATTACTTTTCCCCGCTGGCACCTTTGCTGTGGCAGCAAAAGCTGGACGTTTGTCTTTTTTGCTCCGGAGGCTGCCGAAAGCGAAAACAGGTGCTTTTGAGGATGGAGTCCGCAGGAAAGCAGAGAGGGCCAAATTGTCTTTGGCATTTAAAGAGGTTCCAGGAGGCAGTGAGGACCAGCATTACTTTTCCCCGCTGGCACCTTTGCTGCGGCAGCAAAAGCTGGACGTTTGTCTTTTTACCACCGGAGGGCGCCGAAAGTGAAAAAAGGCGCTTTTGAGGATAGAGTCCGCAGGAAAGCAGAGAGGGCCAAATTGTCTGGGGCATTTGAAAGGGTTCCAGGAGGCAGTGAGAACCAGCGTTACTTTTCCCCGCTGGCACCTTTGCTGTGGCAGCAAAAGCTGGACGTTTGTCTTTTTTGCTCCGGAGGCTGCCGAAAGCGAAAACAGGTGCTTTTGAGGATGGAGTCCGCAGGAAAGCAGAGAGGGCCAAATTGTCTGTGGCATTTGAAAGGGTTCCAGGAGGCAGTGAGGACCAGCATTACTTTTCCCCGCTGGTACCTTTGCTGCGGCAGCAAAAGCTGGACGTTTGTCTTTTTTGCTCCGGAGGCTGCCGAAAGCGAAAACAGGTGCTTTTGAGGATGGAGTCCGCAGGAAAGCAGAGAGGGCCAAATTGTCTGTGGCATTTGAAAGGGTTCCAGGAGGCAGTGAGAACCAGCATTACTTTTCCCCGCTGGCACCTTTGCTGTGGCAGCAAAAGCTGGACGTTTGTCTTTTTTGCTCCGGAGGCTGCCGAAAGCGAAAACAGGTGCTTTTGATGATGGAGTCCGCAGGAAAGCAGAGAGGGCCAAATTGTCTTTGGCATTTAAAGAAGTTCCAGGAGGCAGTGAGGACCAGCATTACTTTTCCCCGCTGGCACCTTTGCTGCGGCAGCAAAAGCTGGACGTTTGTCTTTTTACCACCGGAGGGCGCCGAAAGTGAAAAAAGGCGCTTTTGAGGATAGAGTCCGCAGGAAAGCAGAGAGGGCCAAATTGTCTGTGGCATTTGAAAGGGTTCCAGGAGGCAGTGAGAACCAGCGTTACTTTTCCCCGCTGGCACCTTTGCTGTGGCAGCAAAAGCTGGACGTTTGTCTTTTTTGCTCCGGAGGCTGCCGAAAGCGAAAACAGGTGCTTTTGAGGATGGAGTCCGCAGGAAAGCAGAGAGGGCCAAATTGTCTGTGGCATTTGAAAGGGTTCCAGGAGGCAGTGAGAACCAGCATTACTTTTCCCCGCTGGCACCTTTGCTGTGGCAGCAAAAGCTGGACGTTTGTCTTTTTTGCTCCGGAGGCTGCCGAAAGCGAAAACAGGTGCTTTTGAGGATGGAGTCCGCAGGAAAGCAGAGAGGGCCAAATTGTCTGTGGCATTTGAAAGGGTTCCAGGAGGCAGTGAGAACCAGCATTACTTTTCCCCGCTGGCACCTTTGCTGTGGCAGCAAAAGCTGGACGTTTGTCTTTTTTGCTCCGGAGGTTGCCGAAAGCGAAAACAGGTGCTTTTGAGGATGGAGTCCGCAGGAAAGCAGAGAGGGCCAAATTGTCTGAGGCATTTGAAGAGGTTCCAGGAAGCAGTGAGAACCAGCATTACTTTTCCCCGCTGGCACCTTTGCTGTAGCAGCAAAAGCTGGACGTTTGTCTTTTTTGCTCCGGAGGCTGCCGAAAGCGAAAACAGGTGCTTTTGAGGATGGAGTCCGCAGGAAAGCAGAGAGGGCCAAATTGTCTGGGGCATTTGAACAGGTTCCAGGAGGCAGTGAGAACCAGCATTACTTTTCCCCGCTGGCACCTTTGCTGTGGCAGCAAAAGCTGGACGTTTGTCTTTTTTGCTCCGGAGGCTGCCGAAAGCGAAAACAGGTGCTTTTGAGGATGGAGTTCGCAGGAAAGCAGAGAGGGCCAAATTGTCTTTGGCATTTAAAGAGGTTCCAGGAGGCAGTGAGAACCAGCATTACTTTTCCCCGCTGGTACCTTTGCTGTGGCAGCAAAAGCTGGACGTTTGTCTTTTTTGCTCCAAAGGGCGCCGAAAGCAAAAATAGGTTCTTTTGAGGATGGAGTCCGCAGGAAAGCAGAGAGGGCCAAATTGTCTGTGGCATTTGAAAGGGTTCCAGGAGGCAGTGAGAACCAGCATTACTTTTCCCCGCTGGCACCTTTGCTGTGGCAGCAAAAGCTGGACGTTTGTCTTTTTTGCTCCGGAGGCTGCCGAAAGCGAAAACAGGTGCTTTTGAGGATGGAGTCCACAGGAAAGCAGAGAGGGCCAAATTGTCTGTGGCATTTGAAAGGGTTCCAGGAGGCAGTGAGAACCAGCATTACTTTTCCCCGCTGGCACCTTTGCTGTGGCAGCAAAAGCTGGACGTTTCTCTTTTTTGCTCCGGAGGCTGCCGAAAGCGAAAACAGGTGCTTTTGATGATGGAGTCCGCAGGAAAGCAGAGAGGGCCAAATTGTCTTTGGCATTTAAAGAGGTTCCAGGAGGCAGTGAGGACCAGCATTACTTTTCCCCGCTGGCACCTTTGCTGCGGCAGCAAAAGCTGGACGTTTGTCTTTTTACCACCGGAGGGCGCCGAAAGTGAAAAAAGGCGCTTTTGAGGATAGAGTCCGCAGGAAAGCAGAGAGGGCCAAATTGTCTGTGGCATTTGAAAGGGTTCCAGGAGGCAGTGAGAACCAGCATTACTTTTCCCCGCTGGCACCTTTGCTGTGGCAGCAAAAGCTGGACGTTTGTCTTTTTTGCTCCGGAGGCTGCCGAAAGCGAAAACAGGTGCTTTTGAGGATGGAGTCCGCAGGAAAGCAGAGAGGGCCAAATTGTCTGTGGCATTTGAAAGGGTTCCAGGAGGCAGTGAGAACCAGCACTACTTTTCCCCGCTGGCACCTTTGCTGTGGCAGCAAAAGCTGGACGTTTGTCTTTTTTGCTCCGGAGGCTGCCGAAAGCGAAAACAGGTGCTTTTGAGGATGGAGTCCGCAGGAAAGCAGAGAGGGCCAAATTGTCTGTGGCATTTGAAAGGGTTCCAGGAGGCAGTGAGAACCAGCATTACTTTTCGCCGCTGGCACCTTTGCTGTGGCAGCAAAAGCTGGACGTTTGTCTTTTTTGCTCCGGAGGTTGCCAAAAGCGAAAACAGGTGCTTTTGAGGATGGAGTCCGCAGGAAAGCAGAGAGGGCCAAATTGTCTGAGGCATTTGAAGAGGTTCCAGGAGGCAGTGAGAACCAGCATTACTTTTCCCCGCTGGCACCTTTGCTGTAGCAGCAAAAGCTGGACGTTTGTCTTTTTTGCTCCGGAGGATGGCGAAAGCGAAAACAGGTGCTTTTGAGGATGGAGTCCGCAGGAAAGCAGAGAGGGCCAAATTGTCTGTGTCATTTGAAAGGGTTCCAGGAGGCAGTGAGAACCAGCATTACTTTTCCTTGCTGGCACCTTTGCTGTGGCAGCAAAAGCTGGACGTTTGTCTTTTTTGCTCCGGAGGCTGCCGAAAGCGAAAACAGGTGCTTTTGAGGATGGAGTCCGCAGGAAAGCAGAGAGGGCCAAATTGTCTTTGGCATTTAAAGAGGTTCCAGGAGGCAGTGAGGACCAGCATTACTTTTCCCCGCTGGCACCTTTGCTGTGGCAGCAAAAGCTGGACGTTTGTCTTTTTACCACCGGAGGGCGCCGAAAGTGAAAAAAGGCGCTTTTGAGGATAGAGTCCGCAGGAAAGCAGAGAGGGCCAAATTGTTTGTGGCATTTGATAGGGTTCCAGGAGGCAGTGAGAACCAGCATTACTTTTCCCCGCTGGCACCTTTGCTGTGGCAGCAAAAGCTGGACGTTTGTCTTTTTTGCTCCGGAGGCTGCCGAAAGCGAAAACAGGTGCTTTTGAGGATGGAGTCCGCAGGAAAGCAGAGAGGGCCAAATTGTCTGGGGCATTTGAAAGGGTTCCAGGAGGCAGTGAGAACCAGCATTACTTTTCCTTGCTGGCACCTTTGCTGTGGCAGCAAAAGCTGGACGTTTGTCTTTTTTGCTCCGGAGGCTGCCGAAAGCGAAAACAGGTGCTTTTGATGATGGAGTCCGCAGGAAAGCAGAGAGGGCCAAATTGTCTGGGGCATTTGAAAGGGTTCCAGGAGGCAGTGAGAACCAGCATTACTTTTCCCCGCTGGCACCTTTGCTGTGGCAGCAAAAGCTGGACGTTTGTCTTTTTTGCTCCGGAGGCTGCCGAAAGCGAAAACAGGTGCTTTTGAGGATGGAGTCCGCAGGAAAGCAGAGAGGGCCAAATTGTCTGTGGCATTTGAAAGGGTTCCAGGAGGCAGTGAGAACCAGCATTACTTTTCCCCGCTGGCACCTTTGCTGTGGCAGCAAAAGCTGGACGTTTGTCTTTTTTGCTCCGGAGGCTGCCGAAAGCGAAAACAGGTGCTTTTGAGGATGGAGTCCGCAGGAAAGCAGAGAGGGCCAAATTGTCTGAGGCATTTGAAGAGGTTCCAGGAGGCAGTGAGAACCAGCATTACTTTTCCCCGCTGGCACCTTTGCTGTAGCAGCAAAAGCTGGACGTTTGTCTTTTTTACTCCGGAGGCTGCCGAAAGCGAAAACAGGTGCTTTTGAGGATAGAGTCCGCAGGAAAGCAGAGAGGGTCAAATTGTCTGTGGCATTTGAAAGGGTTCCAGGAGGCAGTGAGAACCAGCATTACTTTTCCCCGTTGGCACCTTTGCTGTGGCAGCAAAAGCTGGACGTTTGTCTTTTTTGCTCCGGAGGCTGCCGAAAGCGAAAACAGGTGCTTTTGAGGATGGAGTCCGCAGGAAAGCAGAGAGGGCCAAATTGTCTGTGGCATTTGAAAGGGTTCCAGGAGGCAGTGAGAACCAGCATTACTTTTCCCCGCTGGCACCTTTGCTGTGGCAGCAAAAGCTGGACGTTTGTCTTTTTTGCTCCGGAGGCTGCCGAAAGCGAAAACAGGTGCTTTTGAGGATGGAGTCCGCAGGAAAGCAGAGAGGGCCAAATTGTCTGTGGCATTTGAAAGGGTTCCAGGAGGCAGTGAGAACCAGCATTACTTTTCGCCGCTGGCACCTTTGCTGTGGCAGCAAAAGCTGGACGTTTGTCTTTTTTGCTCCTGAGGTTGCCGAAAGCGAAAACAGGTGCTTTTGAGGATGGAGTCCGCAGGAAAGCAGAGAGGGCCAAATTGTCTGAGGCATTTGAAGAGGTTCCAGGAGGCAGTGAGAACCAGCATTACTTTTCCCCGCTGGCACCTTTGCTGTAGCAGCAAAAGCTGGACGTTTGTCTTTTTTGCTGCGGAGGATGGCGAAAGCGAAAACAGGTGCTTTTGAGGATGGAGTCCGCAGGAAAGCAGAGAGGGCCAAATTGTCTGTGGCATTTGAAAGGGTTCCAGGAGGCAGTGAGAACCAGCATTACTTTTCCCCGCTGGCACCTTTGCTGTGGCAGCAAAAGCTGGACGTTTGTCTTTTTTGCTCCGGAGGCTGCCGAAAGCGAAAACAGGTGCTTTTGATGATGGAGTCCGCAGGAAAGCAGAGAGGGCCAAATTGTCTTTGGCATTTAAAGAGGTTCCAGGAGGCAGTGAGGACCAGCATTACTTTTCCCCGCTGGCACCTTTGCTGTGGCAGCAAAAGCTGGACGTTTGTCTTTTTACCACCGGAGGGCGCCGAAAGTGAAAAAAGGCGCTTTTGAGGATAGAGTCCGCAGGAAAGCAGAGAGGGCCAAATTGTCTGTGGCATTTGAAAGGGTTCCAGGAGGCAGTGAGAACCAGCATTACTTTTCCCCGCTGGCACCTTTGCTGTGGCAGCAAAAGCTGGACGTTTGTCTTTTTTGCTCCGGAGGCTGCCGAAAGCGAAAACAGGTGCTTTTGAGGATGGAGTCCGCAGGAAAGCAGAGAGGGCCAAATTGTCTGTGGCATTTGAAAGGGTTCCAGGAGGCAGTGAGAACCAGCATTACTTTTCCCTGCTGGCACCTTTGCTGCGGCAGCAAAAGCTGGACGTTTGTCTTTTTACCACCGGAGGGCGCCGAAAGTGAAAAAAGGCGCTTTTGAGGATAGAGTCCGCAGGAAAGCAGAGAGGGCCAAATTGTCTGTGGCATTTGAAAGGGTTCCAGGAGGCAGTGAGAACCAGCATTACTTTTCCCCGCTGGCACCTTTGCTGTGGCAGCAAAAGCTGGACGTTTGTCTTTTTTGCTCCGGAGGCTGCCGAAAGCGAAAACAGGTGCTTTTGAGGATGGAGTCCGCAGGAAAGCAGAGAGGGCCAAATTGTCTGTGGCATTTGAAAGGGTTCAAGGAGGCAGTGAGAACCAGCATTACTTTTCCCCGCTGGCACCTTTGCTGTGGCAGCAAAAGCTGGACGTTTGTCTTTTTTGCTCCGGAGGCTGCCGAAAGCGAAAACAGGTGCTTTTGAGGATGGAGTCCGCAGGAAAGCAGAGAGGGCAAAATTGTCTGTGGCATTTGAAAGGGTTCCAGGAGGCAGTGAGAACCAGCATTACTTTTCCCCGCTGGCACCTTTGCTGTGGCAGCAAAAGCTGGACGTTTGTCTTTTTTGCTCCGGAGGCTGCCGAAAGCGAAAACAGCTGCTTTTGATGATGGAGTCCGCAGGAAAGCAGAGAGGGCCAAATTGTCTTTGGCATTTGAAGAGGTTCCAGGAGGCAGTGAGAACCAGCATTACTTTTCCCCGCTGGCACCTTTGCTGTAGCAGCAAAAGCTGGACGTTTGTCTTTTTACCACCGGAGGGCGCCGAAAGTGAAAAAAGGCGCTTTTGAGGATAGAGTCCGCAGGAAAGCAGAGAGGGCCAAATTGTCTGGGGCATTTGAAAGGGTTCCAGGAGGCAGTGAGAACCAGCATTACTTTTCCCCGCTGGCACCTTTGCTGTGGCAGCAAAAGCTGGACGTTTGTCTTTTTTGCTCCGGAGGCTGCCGAAAGCGAAAACAGGTGCTTTTGAGGATGGAGTCCGCAGGAAAGCAGAGAGGGCCAAATTGTCTGTGGCATTTGAAAGGGTTCCAGGAGGCAGTGAGAACCAGCATTACTTTTCCCCGCTGGCACCTTTGCTGTGGCAGCAAAAGCTGGACGTTTGTATTTTTTGCTCCGGTTGCTGCCGAAAGCGAAAACAGGTGCTTTTGAGGATGGAGTCCGCAGGAAAGCAGAGAGGGCCAAATTGTCTGTGGCATTTGAAAGGGTTCCAGGAGGCAGTGAGAACCAGCATTACTTTTCCCCGCTGGCACCTTTGCTGTGGCAGCAAAAGCTGGACGTTTGTATTTTTGCTCCGGAGGTTGCCGAAAGCGAAAACAGGTGCTTTTGAGGATGGAGTCCGCAGGAAAGCAGAGAGGGCCAAATTGTCTGAGGCATTTGAAGAGGTTCCAGGAGGCAGTGAGAACCAGCATTACTTTTCCCCGCTGGCACCTTTGCTGCGGCAGCAAAAGCTGGACGTTTGTCTTTTTTGCTCCGGAGGATGGCGAAAGCGAAAACAAGTGCTTTTGAGGATGGAGTCCGCAGGAAAGCAGAGAGGGCCAAATTGTCTGGGGCATTTGAAAGGGTTCCAGGAGGCAGTGAGAACCAGCATTACTTTTCCCCGCTGGCACCTTTGCTGTGGCAGCAAAAGCTGGACGTTTGTCTTTTTTGCTCCGGAGGCTGCCGAAAGCGAAAACAGGTGCTTTTGATGATGGAGTCCGCAGGAAAGCAGAGAGGGCCAAATTGTCTTTGGCATTTAAAGAGGTTCCAGGAGGCAGTGAGAACCAGCATTACTTTTCCCCGCTGGTACCTTTGCTGTGGCAGCAAAAGCTGGACGTTTGTCTTTTTTGCTCCGGAGGGCGCCGAAAGCAAAAATAGGTTCTTTTGAGGATGGAGTCCGCAGGAAAGCAGAGAGGGCCAAATTGTCTGTGGCATTTGAAAGGGTTCCAGGAGGCAGTGAGAACCAGCATTACTTTTCCCCGCTGGCACCTTTGCTGTGGCAGCAAAAGCTGGACGTTTGTCTTTTTTGCTCCGGAGGCTGCCGAAAGCGAAAACAGGTGCTTTTGAGGATGGAGTCCACAGGAAAGCAGAGAGGGCCAAATTGTCTGTGACATTTGAAAGGGTTCCAGGAGGCAGTGAGAACCAACATTACTTTTCCCCGCTGGCACCTTTGCTGTGGCAGCAAAAGCTGGACGTTTGTCTTTTTTGCTCCGGAGGCTGCCGAAAGCGAAAACAGGTGCTTTTGAGGATGGAGTCCGCAGGAAAGCAGAGAGGGCCAAATTGTCTGTGGCAGTTGAAAGGGTTCCAGGAAGCAGTGAGAACCAGCATTACTTTTCCCCGCTGGCACCTTTGCTGTGGCAGCAAAAGCTGGACGTTTGTCTTTTTTGCTCCGGAGGCTGCCGAAAGCGAAAACAGGTGCTTTTGAGGATGGAGTCCGCAGGAAAGCAGAGAGGGCCAAATTGTCTGGGGCATTTGAAAGGGTTCCAGGAGGCAGTGAGAACCAGCATTACTTTTCCCCGCTGGCACCTTTGCTGTGGCAGCAAAAGCTGGACGTTTGTCTTTTTTGCTCCGGAGGCTGCCGAAAGCGAAAACAGGTGCTTTTGAGGATGGAGTCCGCAGGAAAGCAGAGAGGGCCAAATTGTCTGTGGCATTTGAAGAGGTTCCAGGAGGCAGTGAGAACCAGCATTAATTTTCCCCGCTGGTACCTTTGCTGTGGCAGCAAAAGCTGGACCTTTGTCTTTTTTGCTCCGGAGGGCGCCGAAAGCAAAAATAGGTTCTTTTGAGGATGGAGTCCGCAGGAAAGCAGAGAGGGCCAAATTGTCTGTGGCATTTGAAAGGGTTCCAGGAGGCAGTGAGAACCAGCATTACTTTTCCCCGCTGGCACCTTTGCTGTGGCAGCAAAAGCTGGACGTTTGTCTTTTTTGCTCCGGAGGCTGCCGAAAGCGAAAACAGCTGCTTTTGAGGATGGAGTCCGCAGGAAAGCAGAGAGGGCCAAATTGTCTGTGGCATTTGAAAGGGTTCCAGGAGGCAGTGAGAACCAGCATTACTTTTCCCCGCTGGCACCTTTGCTGTGGCAGCAAAAGCTGGACGTTTGTCTTTTTTGCTCCGGAGGCTGCCGAAAGCGAAAACAGGTGCTTTTGATGATGGAGTCCGCAGGAAAGCAGAGAGGGCCAAATTGTCTTTGGCATTTAAAGAGGTTCCAGGAGGCAGTGAGGACCAGCATTACTTTTCCCCGCTGGCACCTTTGCTGTGGCAGCAAAAGCTGGACGTTTGTCTTTTTACCACCGGAGGGCGCCGAAAGTGAAAAAAGGCGCTTTTGAGGATAGAGTCCGCAGGAAAGCAGAGAGGGCCAAATTGTCTGTGGCATTTGATAGGGTTCCAGGAGGCAGTGAGAACCAGCATTACTTTTCCCCGCTGGCACCTTTGCTGTGGCAGCAAAAGCTGGACGTTTGTCTTTTTTGCTCCGGAGGCTGCCGAAAGCGAAAACAGGTGCTTTTGAGGATGGAGTCCACAGGAAAGCAGAGAGGGCCAAATTGTCTGTGACATTTGAAAGGGTTCAAGGAGGCAGTGAGAACCAGCATTACTTTTCCCCGCTGGCACCTTTGCTGTGGCAGCAAAAGCTGGACGTTTGTCTTTTTTGCTCCGGAGGATGGCGAAAGCGAAAACAGGTGCTTTTGAGGATGGAGTCCGCAGGAAAGCAGAGAGGGCCAAATTGTCTGGGGCAGTTGAAAGGGTTCCAGGAGGCAGTGAGAACCAGCATTACTTTTCCCCGCTGGCACCTTTGCTGTGGCAGCAAAAGCTGGACGTTTGTCTTTTTTGCTCCGGAGGCTGCCGAAAGCGAAAACAGGTGCTTTTGAGGATGGAGTCCGCAGGAAAGCAGAGAGGGCCAAATTGTCTGTGGCATTTGAAAGGGTTCCAGGAGGCAGTGAGAACCAGCATTACTTTTCCCCGCTGGCACCTTTGCTGCGGCAGCAAAAGCTGGACGTTTGTCTTTTTTGCTCCGGAGGATGGCGAAAGCGAAAACAGGTGCTTTTGAGGATGGAGTCCGCAGGAAAGCAGAGAGGGCCAAATTGTCTGTGGCATTTGAAAGGGTTCCAGGAGGCAGTGAGAACCAGCATTACTTTTCCCCGCTGGCACCTTTGCTGTGGCAGCAAAAGCTGGACGTTTGTCTTTTTTGCTCCGGAGGCTGCCGAAAGCGAAAACAGGTGCTTTTGAGGATGGAGTCCGCAGGAAAGCAGAGAGGGCCAAATTGTCTTTGGCATTTAAAGAGGTTCCAGGAGGCAGTGAGGACCAGCATTACTTTTCCCCGCTGGCACCTTTGCTGTGGCAGCAAAAGCTGGACGTTTGTCTTTTTTGCTCCGGAGGCTGCCGAAAGCGAAAACAGGTGCTTTTGAGGATGGAGTCCGCAGGAAAGCAGAGAGGGCCAAATTGTCTTTTGCTTTTAAAGAGGTTCCAGGAGGCAGTGAGGACCAGCATTACTTTTCCCCGCTGGCACCTTTGCTGCGGCAGCAAAAGCTGGACGTTTGTCTTTTTACCACCGGAGGGCGCCGAAAGTGAAAAAAGGCGCTTTTGAGGATAGAGTCCGCAGGAAAGCAGAGAGGGCCAAATTGTCTGTGGCATTTGAAAGGGTTCCAGGAGGCAGTGAGAACCAGCATTACTTTTCCCCGCTAGCACCTTTGCTGTGGCAGCAAAAGCTGGACGTTTGTTTCTTTTGCTCCGGAGGCTGCCGAAAGCGAAAACAGGTGCTTTTGAGGATGGAGTCCGCAGGAAAGCAGAGAGGGCCAAATTGTCTGTGGCATTTGAAGAGGTTCCAGGAGGCAGTGAGAACCAGCATTACTTTTCCCCGCTGGTACCTTTGCTGTGGCAGCAAAAGCTGGACGTTTGTCTTTTTTGCTCCGGAGGGCGCCGAAAGCAAAAATAGGTTCTTTTGAGGATGGAGTCCGCAGGAAAGCAGAGAGGGCCAAATTGTCTGTGGCATTTGAAAGGGTTCCAGGAGGCAGTGAGAACGAGCATTACTTTTCCCCGCTGGCACCTTTGCTGTGGCAGCAAAAGCTGGACGTTTGTCTTTTTTGCTCCGGAGGTTGCCGAAAGCGAAAATAGGTTCTTTTGAGGATGGAGTCCGCAGGAAAGCAGAGAGGGCCAAATTGTCTGTGGCATTTGAAAGGGTTCCAGGAGGCAGTGAGAACCAGCATTACTTTTCCCCGCTGGCACCTTTGCTGTGGCAGCAAAAGCTGGACGTTTGTCTTTTTTGCTCCGGAGGCTGCCGAAAGCGAAAACAGGTGCTTTTGAGGATGGAGTCCGCAGGAAAGCAGAGAGGGCCAAATTGTCTTTGGCATTTAAAGAGGTTCCAGGAGGCAGTGAGGACCAGCATTACTTTTCCCCGCTGGCACCTTTGCTGCGGCAGCAAAAGCTGGACGTTTGTCTTTTTACCACCGGAGGGCGCCGAAAGTGAAAAAAGTCGCTTTTGAGGATAGAGTCCGCAGGAAAGCAGAGAGGGCCAAATTGTCTGTGGCATTTGAAAGGGTTCCAGGAGGCAGTGAGAACCAGCATTACTTTTCCCCGCTGGCACCTTTGCTGTGGCAGCAAAAGCTGGACGTTTGTCTTTTTTGCTCCGGAGGCTGCCGAAAGCGAAAACAGGTGCTTTTGAGGATGGAGTCCGCAGGAAAGCAGAGAGGGCCAAATTGTCTGTGGCATTTGAAAGGGTTCCAGGAGGCAGTGAGAACCAGCATTACTTTTCCACGCTGGCACCTTTGCTGCGGCAGCAAAAGCTGGACGTTTGTCTTTTTACCACCGGAGGGCGCCGAAAGTGAAAAAAGGCGCTTTTGAGGATGGAGTCCGCAGGAAAGCAGAGAGGGCCAAATTGTCTGTGGCATTTGAAAGGGTTCCAGGAGGCAGTGAGAACCAGCATTACTTTTCCCCGCTGGCACCTTTGCTGTGGCAGCAAAAGCTGGACGTTTGTCTTTTTTGCTCCGGAGGCTGCCGAAAGCGAAAACAGGTGCTTTTGAGGATGGAGTCCGCAGGAAAGCAGAGAGGGCCAAATTGTCTGTGGCATTTGAAAGGGTTCCAGGAGGCAGTGAGAACCAGCATTACTTTTCCCCGCTGGCACCTTTGCTGTGGCAGCAAAAGCTGGACGTTTGTCTTTTTTGCTCCGGAGGTTGCCAAAAGCGAAAACAGGTGCTTTTGAGGATGGAGTCCGCAGGAAAGCAGAGAGGGCCAAATTGTCTGAGGCATTTGAAGAGGTTCCAGGAGGCAGTGAGAACCAGCATTACTTTTCCCCGCTGGCACATTTGCTGTGGCAGCAAAAGCTGGACGTTTGTCTTTTTTGCTCCGGAGGCTGCCGAAAGCGAAAACAGGTGCTTTTGAGGATGGAGTCCGCAGGAAAGCAGAGAGGGCCAAATTGTCTGGGGCATTTGAAAGGGTTCCAGGAGGCAGTGAGAACCAGCATTACTTTTCCCCGCTGGCACCTTTGCTGTGGCAGCAAAAGCTGGACGTTTGTCTTTTTTGCTCCGGAGGCTGCCGAAAGCGAAAACAGGTGCTTTTGAGGATGGAGTCCGCAGGAAAGCAGAGAGGGCCAAATTGTCTGTGGCATTTGAAAGGGTTCCAGGAGGCAGTGAGAACCAGCATTACTTTTCCCCGCTGGCACCTTTGCTGTGGCAGCAAAAGCTGGACGTTTGTCTTTTTTGCTCCGGAGGCTGCCGAAAGCGAAAACAGGTGCTTTTGAGGATGGAGTCCGCAGGAAAGCAGAGAGAGCCAAATTGTCTGGGGCATTTGAAGGAGTTCCAGGAGGCAGTGAGAACCAGCATTACTTTTCCCTGCTGGCACGTTTGCTGTGGCAGCAAAAGCTGGACATTTGTCTTTTTTGCTCCGGAGGCTGCCGAAAGCGAAAACAGGTGCTTTTGAGGATGGAGTCCGCAGGAAAGCAGAGAGGGCCAAATTGTCTGTGGCATTTGAAAGGGTTCCAGGAGGCAGTGAGAACCAGCATTACTTTTCCCCGCTGGCACCTTTGCTGTGGCAGCAAAAGCTGGACGTTTGTCTTTTTTGCTCCGGAGGCTGCCGAAAGCGAAAATAGGTGCTTTTGAGGATGGAGTCCGCAGGAAAGCAGAGAGGGCCAAATTGTCTGTGGCATTTGAAAGGGTTCCAGGAGGCAGTGAGAACCAGCATTACTTTTCCCCGCTGGCACCTTTGCTGTGGCAGCAAAAGCTGGACGTTTGTCTTTTTTGCTCCGGAGGCTGCCGAAAGCGAAAACAGGTGCTTTTGATGATGGAGTCCGCAGGAAAGCAGAGAGGGCCAAATTGTCTTTGGCATTTAAAGAGGTTCCAGGAGGCAGTGAGGACCAGCATTACTTTTCCCCGCTGGCACCTTTGCTGCGGCAGCAAAAGCTGGACGTTTGTCTTTTTACCACCGGAGGGCGCCGAAAGTGAAAAAAGGCGCTTTTGAGGATAGAGCCCGCAGGAAAGCAGAGAGGGCCAAATTGTCTGGGGCATTTGAAAGGGTTCCAGGAGGCAGTGAGAACCAGCATTACTTTTCCCCGCTGGCACCTTTGCTGTGGCAGCAAAAGCTGGACGTTTGTCTTTTTTGCTCCGGAGGCTGCCGAAAGCGAAAACAGGTGCTTTTGAGGATGGAGTCCGCAGGAAAGCAGAGAGGGCCAAATTGTCTGTGGCATTTGAAAGGGTTCCAGGAGGCAGTGAGAACCAGCATTACTTTTCCCCGCTGGCACCTTTGCTGTGGCAGCAAAAGCTGGACGTTTGTCTTTTTTGCTCCGGAGGCTGCCGAAAGCGAAAACAGGTGCTTTTGAGGATGGAGTCCGCAGGAAAGCAGAGAGGGCCAAATTGTCTGTGGCATTTGAAAGGGTTCCAGGAGGCAGTGAGAACCAGCATTACTTTTCCCCGCTGGCACCTTTGCTGTGGCAGCAAAAGCTGGACGTTTGTCTTTTTTGCTCCGGAGGCTGCCGAAAGCGAAAATAGGTTCTTTTGAGGATGGAGTCCGCAGGAAAGCAGAGAGGGCCAAATTGTCTGTGGCATTTGAAAGGGTTCCAGGAGGCAGTGAGAACCAGCATTACTTTTCCCCGCTGGCACCTTTGCTGTGGCAGCAAAAGCTGGACGTTTGTCTTTTTTGCTCCGGAGGCTGCCGAAAGCGAAAACAGGTGCTTTTGAGGATGGAGTCCGCAGGAAAGCAGAGAGGGCCAAATTGTCTTTGGCATTTAAAGAGGTTCCAGGAGGCAGTGAGGACCAGCATTACTTTTCCCCGCTGGCACCTTTGCTGCGGCAGCAAAAGCTGGACGTTTGTCTTTTTACCAGCGGAGGGCGCCGAAAGTGAAAAAAGGCGCTTTTGAGGATAGAGTCCGCAGGAAAGCAGAGAGGGCCAAATTGTCTGTGGCATTTGAAAGGGTTCCAGGAGGCAGTGAGAACCAGCATTACTTTTCCCCGCTGGGACCTTTGCTGTGGCAGCAAAAGCTGGACGTTTGTCTTTTTTGCTCCGGAGGTTGCCGAAAGCGAAAACAGGTGCTTTTGATGATGGAGTCCGCAGGAAAGCAGAGAGGGCCAAATTGTCTGTGGCATTTGAAAGGGTTCCAGGAGGCAGTGAGAACCAGCATTACTTTTCCCCGCTGGCACGTTTGCTGTGGCAGCAAAAGCTGGACGTTTGTCTTTTTTGCTCCGGAGGCTGCCGAAAGCGAAAACAGGTGCTTTTGATGATGGAGTCCGCAGGAAAGCAGAGAGGGCCAAATTGTCTTTGGCATTTGAAAGGGTTCCAGGAGGCAGTGAGGACCAGCATTACTTTTCCCCGCTGGCACCTTTGCTGTGGCAGCAAAAGCTGGACGTTTGTCTTTTTACCACCGGAGGGCGCCGAAAGTGAAAAAAGGCGCTCTTGAGGATAGAGTCCGCAGGAAAGCAGAGAGGGCCAAATTGTCTGGGGCATTTGAAAGGGTTCCAGGAGGCAGTGAGAACCAGCATTACTTTTCCCCGCTAGCACCTTTGCTGTGGCAGCAAAAGCTGGACGTTTGTCTTTTTTGCTCCGGAGGTTGCCAAAAGCGAAAACAGGTGCTTTTGAGGATGGAGTCCGCAGGAAAGCAGAGAGGGCCAAATTGTCTGTGGCATTTGAAAGGGTTCCAGGAGGCAGTGAGAACCAGCATTACTTTTCCCTGCTGGCTTCTTTGCTGTGGCAGCAAAAGCTGGACGTTTGTCTTTTTACCACCGGAGGGCGCCGAAAGTGAAAAAAGGCGCTTTTGAGGATAGAGTCCGCAGGAAAGCAGAGAGGGCCAAATTGTCTGGGGCATTTGAAAGGGTTCCAGGAGGCAGTGAGAACCAGCATTACTTTTCCCCGCTGGCACCTTTGCTGTGGCAGCAAAAGCTGGACGTTTGTCTTTTTTGCTCCGGAGGCTGCCGAAAGCGAAAACAGGTGCTTTTGAGGATGGAGTCCGCAGGAAAGCAGAGAGGGCCAAATTGTCTGTGACATTTGAAAGGGTTCCAGGAGGCAGTGAGAACCAGCATTACTTTTCCCCGCTGGCACCTTTGCTGTGGCAGCAAAAGCTGGACGTTTGTCTTTTTTGCTCCGGAGGCTGCCGAAAGCGAAAACAGGTGCTTTTGAGGATGGAGTCCGCAGGAAAGCAGAGAGGGCCAAATTGTCTGTGGCGTTTGAAAGGGTTCCAGGAGGCAGTGAGAACCAGCATTACTTTTCCACGCTGGCACCTTTGCTGTGGCAGCAAAAGCTGGACGTTTGTCTTTTTTGCTCCGGAGGCTGCCGAAAGCGAAAATAGGTTCTTTTGAGGATGGAGTCCGCAGGAAAGCAGAGAGGGCCAAATTGTCTGTGGCATTTGAAAGGGTTCCAGGAGGCAGTGAGAACCAGCATTACTTTTCCCCGCTGGCACCTTTGTTGTGGCAGCAAAAGCTGGACGTTTGTCTTTTTTGCTCCGGAGGCTGCCGAAAGCGAAAACAGGTGCTTTTGAGGATGGAGTCCGCAGGAAAGCAGAGAGGACCAAATTGTCTGTGGCATTTGAAGAGGTTCCAGGAGGCAGTGAGAACCAGCATTACTTTTCCCCGCTGGCACCTTTGCTGTGGCAGCAAAAGCTGGACGTTTGTCTTTTTACAGCCGGAGGGCGCCGAAAGTGAAAAAAGGCGCTTTTGAGGATAGAGTCCGCAGGAAAGCAGAGAGGGCCAAATTGTCTGTGACATTTGAAAGGGTTCCAGGAGGCAGTGAGAACCAGCATTACTTTTCCCCGCTGGCACCTTTGCTGTGGCAGCAAAAGCTGGACGTTTGTCTTTTTTGCTCCGGAGGCTGCCGAAAGCGAAAACAGGTGCTTTTGAGGATGGAGTCCGCAGGAAAGCAGAGAGGGCCAAATTGTCTGTGGCATTTGAAAGGGTTCCAGGAGGCAGTGAGAACCAGCATTACTTTTCCCCGCTGGCACCTTTGCTGTGGCAGCAAAAGCTGGACGTTTGTCTTTTTTGCTCCGGAGGCTGCCGAACGCGAAAACAGGTGCTTTTGAGGATGGAGTCCGCAGGAAAGCAGAGAGGGCCAAATTGTCTGTGGCATTTGAAAGGGTTCCAGGAGGCAGTGAGAACCAGCATTACTTTTCCCCGCTGGCACCTTTGCTGTGGCAGCAAAAGCTGGACGTTTGTCTTTTTTGCTCCGGAGGCTGCCGAAAGCGAAAATAGGTTCTTTTGAGGATGGAGTCCGCAGGAAAGCAGAGAGGGCCAAATTGTCTGTGGCATTTGAAAGGGTTCCAGGAGGCAGTGAGAACCAGCATTACTTTTCCCCGCTGGCACCTTTGCTGTGGCAGCAAAAGCTGGACGTTTGTCTTTTTTGCTCCGGAGGCTGCCGAAAGCGAAAACAGGTGCTTTTGAGGATGGAGTCCGCAGGAAAGCAGAGAGGGCCAAATTGTCTTTGGCATTTAAAGAGGTTCCAGGAGGCAGTGAGGACCAGCATTACTTTTCCCCGCTGGCACCTTTGCTGCGGCAGCAAAAGCTGGACGTTTGTCTTTTTACCAGCGGAGGGCGCCGAAAGTGAAAAAAGGCGCTTTTGAGGATAGAGTCCGCAGGAAAGCAGAGAGGGCCAAATTGTCTGTGGCATTTGAAAGGGTTCCAGGAGGCAGTGAGAACCAGCATTACTTTTCCCCGCTGGGACCTTTGCTGTGGCAGCAAAAGCTGGACGTTTGTCTTTTTTGCTCCGGAGGTTGCCGAAAGCGAAAACAGGTGCTTTTGATGATGGAGTCCGCAGGAAAGCAGAGAGGGCCAAATTGTCTGTGGCATTTGAAAGGGTTCCAGGAGGCAGTGAGAACCAGCATTACTTTTCCCCGCTGGCACGTTTGCTGTGGCAGCAAAAGCTGGACGTTTGTCTTTTTTGCTCCGGAGGCTGCCGAAAGCGAAAACAGGTGCTTTTGATGATGGAGTCCGCAGGAAAGCAGAGAGGGCCAAATTGTCTTTGGCATTTGAAAGGGTTCCAGGAGGCAGTGAGGACCAGCATTACTTTTCCCCGCTGGCACCTTTGCTGTGGCAGCAAAAGCTGGACGTTTGTCTTTTTACCACCGGAGGGCGCCGAAAGTGAAAAAAGGCGCTCTTGAGGATAGAGTCCGCAGGAAAGCAGAGAGGGCCAAATTGTCTGGGGCATTTGAAAGGGTTCCAGGAGGCAGTGAGAACCAGCATTACTTTTCCCCGCTAGCACCTTTGCTGTGGCAGCAAAAGCTGGACGTTTGTCTTTTTTGCTCCGGAGGTTGCCAAAAGCGAAAACAGGTGCTTTTGAGGATGGAGTCCGCAGGAAAGCAGAGAGGGCCAAATTGTCTGTGGCATTTGAAAGGGTTCCAGGAGGCAGTGAGAACCAGCATTACTTTTCCCTGCTGGCACCTTTGCTGTGGCAGCAAAAGCTGGACGTTTGTCTTTTTTGCTCCGGAGGCTGCCGAAAGCGAAAATAGGTTCTTTTGAGGATGGAGTCCGCAGGAAAGCAGAGAGGGCCAAATTGTCTGTGGCATTTGAAAGGGTTCCAGGAGGCAGTGAGAACCAGCATTACTTTTCCCCGCTGGCACCTTTGCTGTGGCAGCAAAAGCTGGACGTTTGTCTTTTTTGCTCCGGAGGCTGCCGAAAGCGAAAACAGGTGCTTTTGATGATGGAGTCCGCAGGAAAGCAGAGAGGGCCAAATTGTCTTTGGCATTTAAAGAGGTTCCAGGAGGCAGTGAGGACCAGCATTACTTTTCCCCGCTGGCACCTTTGCTGCGGCAGCAAAAGCTGGACGTTTGTCTTTTTACCACCGGAGGGCGCCGAAAGTGAAAAAAGGCCCTTTTGAGGATAGAGTCCGCAGGAAAGCAGAGAGGGCCAAATTGTCTGGGGCATTTGAAAGGGTTCCAGGTGGCAGTGAGAACCAGCATTACTTTTCCCCGCTGGCACCTTTGCTGTGGCAGCAAAAGCTGGACGTTTGTCTTTTTTGCTCCGGAGGCTGCCGAAAGCGAAAACAGCTGCTTTTGAGGATGGAGTCCGCAGGAAAGCAGAGAGGGCCAAATTGTCTGTGACATTTGAAAGGGTTCCAGGAGGCAGTGAGAACCAGCATTACTTTTCCCCGCTGGCACCTTTGCTGTGGCAGCAAAAGCTGGACGTTTGTCTTTTTTGCTCCGGAGGCTGCCGAAAGCGAAAACAGGTGCTTTTGAGGATGGAGTCCGCAGGAAAGCAGAGAGGGCCAAATTGTCTGTGGCGTTTGAAAGGGTTCCAGGAGGCAGTGAGAACCAGCATTACTTTTCCACGCTGGCACCTTTGCTGTGGCAGCAAAAGCTGGACGTTTGTCTTTTTTGCTCCGGAGGCTGCCGAAAGCGAAAATAGGTTCTTTTGAGGATGGAGTCCGCAGGAAAGCAGAGAGGGCCAAATTGTCTGTGGCATTTGAAAGGGTTCCAGGAGGCAGTGAGAACCAGCATTACTTTTCCCCGCTGGCACCTTTGTTGTGGCAGCAAAAGCTGGACGTTTGTCTTTTTTGCTCCGGAGGCTGCCGAAAGCGAAAACAGGTGCTTTTGAGGATGGAGTCCGCAGGAAAGCAGAGAGGGCCAAATTGTCTGTGGCATTTGAAAGGGTTCCAGGAGGCAGTGAGAACCAGCATTACTTTTCCCCGCTGGCACCTTTGCTGTGGCAGCAAAAGCTGGACGTTTGTCTTTTTACCACCGGAGGGCGCCGAAAGTGAAAAAAGGCGCTTTTGAGGATAGAGTCCGCAGGAAAGCAGAGAGGGCCAAATTGTCTGGGGCATTTGAAAGGGTTCCAGGAGGCAGTGAGAACCAGCATTACTTTTCCCAGCTGGCACCTTTGCTGTAGCAGCAAAAGCTGGACGTTTGTCTTTTTTGCTCCGGAGGCTGCCGAAAGCGAAAACAGGTGCTTTTGAGGATGGAGTCCGCAGGAAAGCAGAGAGGGCCAAATTGTCTGTGGCATTTGAAGAGGTTCCAGGAGGCACTGAGAACCAGCATTACTTTTCCCCGCTGGTACCTTTGCTATGGCAGCAAAAGCTGGACGTTTGTCTTTTTTGCTCCGGAGGGCGCGGAAAGCAAAAATAGGTTCTTTTGAGGATGGAGTCCGCAGGAAAGCAGAGAGGGCCAAATTGTCTGTGGCATTTGAAAGGGTTCCAGGAGGCAGTGAGAACCAGCATTACTTTTCCCCGCTGGCACCTTTGCTGTGGCAGCAAAAGCTGGACGTTTGTCTTTTTTGCTCCGGAGGTTGCCGAAAGCAAAAATAGGTTCTTTTGAGGATGGACTCCGCAGGAAAGCAGAGAGGGCCAAATTGTCTGTGGCATTTGAAAGGGTTCCAGGAGGCAGTGAGAACCAGCATTACTTTTCCCCGCTGGCACCTTTGCTGTGGCAGCAAAAGCTGGACGTTTGTCTTTTTTGCTCCGGAGGCTGCCGAAAGCGAAAACAGCTGCTTTTGATGATGGAGTCCGCAGGAAAGCAGAGAGGGCCAAATTGTCTTTGGCATTTAAAGAGGTTCCAGGAGGCAGTGAGGACCAGCATTACTTTTCCCCGCTGGCACCTTTGCTGTGGCAGCAAAAGCTGGACGTTTGTCTTTTTACCACCGGAGGGCGCCGAAAGTGAAAAAAGGCGCTTTTGAGGATAGAGTCCGCAGGAAAGCAGAGAGGGCCAAATTGTCTGGGGCATTTGAAAGGGTTCCAGGAGGCAGTGAGAACCAGCATTACTTTTCCCCGCTGGCACCTTTGCTGTGGCAGCAAAAGCTGGACGTTTGTCTTTTTTGCTCCGGAGGCTGCTGAAAGCGAAAATAGGTTCTTTTGAGGATGGAGTCCGCAGGAAAGCAGAGAGGGCCAAATTGTCTGTGGCATTTGAAAGGGTTCCAGGAGGCAGTGAGAACCAGCATTACTTTTCCCCGCTGGCACCTTTGCTGTGGCAGCAAAAGCTGGACGTTTGTCTTTTTTGCTCCGGAGGCTGCCGAAAGCGAAAACAGGTGCTTTTGAGGATGGAGTCCGCAGGAAAGCAGAGAGAGCCAAATTGTCTGGGGCATTTGAAGGAGTTCCAGGAGGCAGTGAGAACCAGCATTACTTTTCCCTGCTGGCACGTTTGCTGTGGCAGCAAAAGCTGGACATTTGTCTTTTTTGCTCCGGAGGCTGCCGAAAGCGAAAACAGGTGCTTTTGAGGATGGAGTCCGCAGGAAAGCAGAGAGGGCCAAATTGTCTGGGGCATTTGAAAGGGTTCCAGGAGGCAGTGAGAACCAGCATTATATTTCCCCGCTGGCACCTTTGTTGTGGCAGCAAAAGCTGGACGTTTGTCTTTTTTGCTCCGGAGGCTGCCGAAAGCGAAAACAGGTGCTTTTGAGGATGGAGTCCGCAGGAAAGCAGAGAGGGCCAAATTGTCTGTGGCATTTGAAAGGGTTCCAGGAGGCAGTGAGAACCAGCATTACTTTTCCCCGCTGGCACCTTTGCTGTGGCAGCAAAAGCTGGACGTTTGTCTTTTTTGCTCCGGAGGCTGCCGAAAGCGAAAATAGGTGCTTTTGAGGATGGAGTCCGCAGGAAAGCAGAGAGGGCCAAATTGTCTGTGGCATTTAAAGAGGTTCCAGGAGGCAGTGAGGACCAGCATTACTTTTCCCCGCTGGCACCTTTGCTGTGGCAGCAAAAGCTGGACGTTTGTCTTTTTACCACCGGAGGGCGCCGAAAGTGAAAAAAGGCGCTTTTGAGGATAGAGTCCGCAGGAAAGCAGAGAGGGCCAAATTGTCTGGGGCATTTGAAAGGGTTCCAGGAGGCAGGGAGAACCAGCATTACTTTTCCCCGCTGGCACCTTTGCTGTGGCAGCAAAAGCTGGACGTTTGTCTTTTTTGCTCCGGAGGCTGCTGAAAGCGAAAATAGGTTCTTTTGAGGATGGAGTCCGCAGGAAAGCAGAGAGGGCCAAATTGTCTGTGGCATTTGAAAGGGTTCCAGGAGGCAGTGAGAACCAGCATTACTTTTCCCCGCTGGCACCTTTGCTGTGGCAGCAAAAGCTGGACGTTTGTCTTTTTTGCTCCGGAGGCTGCCGAAAGCGAAAACAGGTGCTTTTGAGGATGGAGTCCGCAGGAAAGCAGAGAGAGCCAAATTGTCTGGGGCATTTGAAGGAGTTCCAGGAGGCAGTGAGAACCAGCATTACTTTTCCCTGCTGGCACGTTTGCTGTGGCAGCAAAAGCTGGACATTTGTCTTTTTTGCTCCGGAGGCTGCCGAAAGCGAAAACAGGTGCTTTTGAGGATGGAGTCCGCAGGAAAGCAGAGAGGGCCAAATTGTCTGGGGCATTTGAAAGGGTTCCAGGAGGCAGTGAGAACCAGCATTACTTTTCCCCGCTGGCACCTTTGTTGTGGCAGCAAAAGCTGGACGTTTGTCTTTTTTGCTCCGGAGGCTGCCGAAAGCGAAAACAGGTGCTTTTGAGGATGGAGTCCGCAGGAAAGCAGAGAGGGCCAAATTGTCTGTGGCATTTGAAAGGGTTCCAGGAGGCAGTGAGAACCAGCATTACTTTTCCCCGCTGGCACCTTTGCTGTGGCAGCAAAAGCTGGACGTTTGTCTTTTTTGCTCCGGAGGCTGCCGAAAGCGAAAATAGGTGCTTTTGAGGATGGAGTCCGCAGGAAAGCAGAGAGGGCCAAATTGTCTGTGGCATTTGAAAGGGTTCCAGGAGGCAGTGAGAACCAGCATTACTTTTCCCCGCTGGCACCTTTGCTGTGGCAGCAAAAGCTGGACGTTTGTCTTTTTTGCTCCGGAGGCTGCCGAAAGCGAAAACAGGTGCTTTTGATGATGGAGTCCGCAGGAAAGCAGAGAGGGCCAAATTGTCTTTGGCATTTAAAGAGGTTCCAGGAGGCAGTGAGGACCAGCATTACTTTTCCCCGCTGGCACCTTTGCTGCGGCAGCAAAAGCTGGACGTTTGTCTTTTAACCACCGGAGGGCGCCGAAAGTGAAAAAAGGCGCTTTTGAGGATAGAGCCCGCAGGAAAGCAGAGAGGGCCAAATTGTCTGGGGCATTTGAAAGGGTTCCAGGAGGCAGTGAGAACCAGCATTACTTTTCCCCGCTGGCACCTTTGCTGTGGCAGCAAAATCTGGACGTTTGTCTTTTTTGCTCCGGAGGCTGCCGAAAGCGAAAACAGGTGCTTTTGAGGATGGAGTCCGCAGGAAAGCAGAGAGGGCCAAATTGTCTGGGGCATTTGAAAGGGTTCCAGGAGGCAGTGAGAACCAGCATTACTTTTCCCCGCTGGCACCTTTGCTGTGGCAGCAAAAGCTGGACGTTTGTCTTTTTTGCTCCGGAGGCTGCCGAAAGCGAAAATAGGTTCTTTTGAGGATGGAGTCCGCAGGAAAGCAGAGAGGGCCAAATTGTCTGTGGCATTTGAAAGGGTTCCAGGAGGCAGTGAGAACCAGCATTACTTTTCCCCGCTGGCACCTTTGCTGTGGCAGCAAAAGCTGGACGTTTGTCTTTTTTGCTCCGGAGGCTGCCGAAAGCGAAAACAGGTGCTTTTGAGGATGGAGTCCGCAGGAAAGCAGAGAGGGCCAAATTGTCTTTGGCATTTAAAGAGGTTCCAGGAGGCAGTGAGGACCAGCATTACTTTTCCCCGCTGGCACCTTTGCTGCGGCAGCAAAAGCTGGACGTTTGTCTTTTTACCAGCGGAGGGCGCCGAAAGTGAAAAAAGGCGCTTTTGAGGATAGAGTCCGCAGGAAAGCAGAGAGGGCCAAATTGTCTGTGGCATTTGAAAGGGTTCCAGGAGGCAGTGAGAACCAGCATTACTTTTCCCCGTTGGCACCTTTGCTGTGGCAGCAAAAGCTGGACGTTTGTCTTTTTTGCTCTGGAGGTTGCCGAAAGCGAAAACAGGTGCTTTTGATGATGGAGTCCGCAGGAAAGCAGAGAGGGCCAAATTGTCTGGGGCATTTGAAAGGGTTCCAGGAGGCAGTGAGAACCAGCATTACTTTTCCCCGCTGGCACCTTTGCTGTGGCAGCAAAAGCTGGACGTTTGTCTTTTTTGCTCCGGAGGCTGCCGAAAGCGAAAACAGGTGCTTTTGAGGATGGAGTCCGCAGGAAAGCAGAGAGGGCCAAATTGTCTGTGGCATTTGAAAGGGTTCCAGGAGGCAGTGAGAACCAGCATTACTTTTCCCCGCTGGCACGTTTGCTGTGGCAGCAAAAGCTGGACGTTTGTCTTTTTTGCTCCGGAGGCTGCCGAAAGCGAAAACAGGTGCTTTTGATGATGGAGTCCGCAGGAAAGCAGAGAGGGCCAAATTGTCTTTGGCATTTGAAAGGGTTCCAGGAGGCAGTGAGGACCAGCATTACTTTTCCCCGCTGGCACCTTTGCTGTGGCAGCAAAAGCTGGACGTTTGTCTTTTTACCACCGGAGGGCGCCGAAAGTGAAAAAAGGCGCTCTTGAGGATAGAGTCCGCAGGAAAGCAGAGAGGGCCAAATTGTCTGGGGCATTTGAAAGGGTTCCAGGAGGCAGTTAGAACCAGCATTACTTTTCCCCGCTAGCACCTTTGCTGTGGCAGCAAAAGCTGGACGTTTGTCTTTTTTGCTCCGGAGGTTGCCAAAAGCGAAAACAGGTGCTTTTGAGGATGGAGTCCGCAGGAAAGCAGAGAGGGCCAAATTGTCTGTGGCATTTGAAAGGGTTCCAGGAGGCAGTGAGAACCAGCATTACTTTTCCCCGCTGGCACCTTTGCTGTGGCAGCAAAAGCTGGACGTTTGTCTTTTTTGCTCCGGAGGCTGCCGAAAGCGAAAATAGGTTCTTTTGAGGATGGAGTCCGCAGGAAAGCAGAGAGGGCCAAATTGTCTGTGGCATTTGAAAGGGTTCCAGGAGGCAGTGAGAACCAGCATTACTTTTCCCCGCTGGCACCTTTGCTGTGGCAGCAAAAGCTGGACGTTTGTCTTTTTTGCTCCGGAGGCTGCCGAAAGCGAAAACAGGTGCTTTTGAGGATGGAGTCCGCAGGAAAGCAGAGAGGGCCAAATTGTCTTTGGCATTTAAAGAGGTTCCAGGAGGCAGTGAGGACCAGCATTACTTTTCCCCGCTGGCACCTTTGCTGCGGCAGCAAAAGCTGGACGTTTGTCTTTTTACCACCGGAGGGCGCCGAAAGTGAAAAAAGGCGCTTTTGAGGATAGAGTCCGCAGGAAAGCAGAGAGGGCCAAATTGTCTGGGGCATTTGAAAGGGTTCCAGGTGGCAGTGAGAACCAGCATTACTTTTCCCCGCTGGCACCTTTGCTGTGGCAGCAAAAGCTGGACGTTTGTCTTTTTTGCTCCGGAGGCTGCCGAAAGCGAAAACAGCTGCTTTTGAGGATGGAGTCCGCAGGAAAGCAGAGAGGGCCAAATTGTCTGTGACATTTGAAAGGGTTCCAGGAGGCAGTGAGAACCAGCATTACTTTTCCCTGCTGGCACCTTTGCTGTGGCAGCAAAAGCTGGACGTTTGTCTTTTTTGCTCCGGAGGCTGCCGAAAGCGAAAACAGGTGCTTTTGAGGATGGAGTCCGCAGGAAAGCAGAGAGGGCCAAATTGTCTGTGGCGTTTGAAAGGGTTCCAGGAGGCAGTGAGAACCAGCATTACTTTTCCACGCTGGCACCTTTGCTGTGGCAGCAAAAGCTGGACGTTTGTCTTTTTTGCTCCGGAGGCTGCCGAAAGCGAAAATAGGTTCTTTTGAGGATGGAGTCCGCAGGAAAGCAGAGAGGGCCAAATTGTCTGTGGCATTTGAAAGGGTTCCAGGAGGCAGTGAGAACCAGCATTACTTTTCCCCGCTGGCACCTTTGTTGTGGCAGCAAAAGCTGGACGTTTGTCTTTTTTGCTCCGGAGGCTGCCGAAAGCGAAAACAGGTGCTTTTGAGGATGGAGTCCGCAGGAAAGCAGAGAGGGCCAAATTGTCTGTGGCATTTGAAAGGGTTCCAGGAGGCAGTGAGAACCAGCATTACTTTTCCCCGCTGGCACCTTTGCTGTGGCAGCAAAAGCTGGACGTTTGTCTTTTTACGACCGGAGGGCGCCGAAAGTGAAAAAAGGCGCTTTTGAGGATAGAGTCCGCAGGAAAGCAGAGAGGGCCAAATTGTCTGGGGCATTTGAAAGGGTTCCAGGAGGCAGTGAGAACCAGCATTACTTTTCCCAGCTGGCACCTTTGCTGTGGCAGCAAAAGCTGGACGTTTGTCTTTTTTGCTCCGGAGGCTGCCGAAAGCGAAAACAGGTGCTTTTGAGGATGGAGTCCGCAGGAAAGCAGAGAGGGCCAAATTGTCTGGGGCATTTGAACAGGTTCCAGGAGGCAGTGAGAACCAGCATTACTTTTCCCCGCTGGCACCTTTGCTGTGGCAGCAAAAGCTGGACGTTTGTCTTTTTTGCTCCGGAGGCTGCCGAAAGCGAAAATAGGTGCTTTTGAGGATGGAGTCCGCAGGAAAGCAGAGAGGGCCAAATTGTCTGTGGCATTTAAAGAGGTTCCAGGAGGCAGTGAGGACCAGCATTACTTTTCCCCGCTGGCACCTTTGCTGTGGCAGCAAAAGCTGGACGTTTGTCTTTTTACCACCGGAGGGCGCCGAAAGTGAAAAAAGGCGCTTTTGAGGATAGAGTCCGCAGGAAAGCAGAGAGGGCCAAATTGTCTGGGGCATTTGAAAGGGTTCCAGGAGGCAGGGAGAACCAGCATTACTTTTCCCCGCTGGCACCTTTGCTGTGGCAGCAAAAGCTGGACGTTTGTCTTTTTTGCTCCGGAGGCTGCTGAAAGCGAAAATAGGTTCTTTTGAGGATGGAGTCCGCAGGAAAGCAGAGAGGGCCAAATTGTCTGTGGCATTTGAAAGGGTTCCAGGAGGCAGTGAGAACCAGCATTACTTTTCCCCGCTGGCACCTTTGCTGTGGCAGCAAAAGCTGGACGTTTGTCTTTTTTGCTCCGGAGGCTGCCGAAAGCGAAAACAGGTGCTTTTGAGGATGGAGTCCGCAGGAAAGCAGAGAGAGCCAAATTGTCTGGGGCATTTGAAGGAGTTCCAGGAGGCAGTGAGAACCAGCATTACTTTTCCCTGCTGGCACGTTTGCTGTGGCAGCAAAAGCTGGACATTTGTCTTTTTTGCTCCGGAGGCTGCCGAAAGCGAAAACAGGTGCTTTTGAGGATGGAGTCCGCAGGAAAGCAGAGAGGGCCAAATTGTCTGGGGCATTTGAAAGGGTTCCAGGAGGCAGTGAGAACCAGCATTACTTTTCCCCGCTGGCACCTTTGTTGTGGCAGCAAAAGCTGGACGTTTGTCTTTTTTGCTCCGGAGGCTGCCGAAAGCGAAAACAGGTGCTTTTGAGGATGGAGTCCGCAGGAAAGCAGAGAGGGCCAAATTGTCTGTGGCATTTGAAAGGGTTCCAGGAGGCAGTGAGAACCAGCATTACTTTTCCCCGCTGGCACCTTTGCTGTGGCAGCAAAAGCTGGACGTTTGTCTTTTTTGCTCCGGAGGCTGCCGAAAGCGAAAATAGGTGCTTTTGAGGATGGAGTCCGCAGGAAAGCAGAGAGGGCCAAATTGTCTGTGGCATTTGAAAGGGTTCCAGGAGGCAGTGAGAACCAGCATTACTTTTCCCCGCTGGCACCTTTGCTGTGGCAGCAAAAGCTGGACGTTTGTCTTTTTTGCTCCGGAGGCTGCCGAAAGCGAAAACAGGTGCTTTTGATGATGGAGTCCGCAGGAAAGCAGAGAGGGCCAAATTGTCTTTGGCATTTAAAGAGGTTCCAGGAGGCAGTGAGGACCAGCATTACTTTTCCCCGCTGGCACCTTTGCTGCGGCAGCAAAAGCTGGACGTTTGTCTTTTAACCACCGGAGGGCGCCGAAAGTGAAAAAAGGCGCTTTTGAGGATAGAGCCCGCAGGAAAGCAGAGAGGGCCAAATTGTCTGGGGCATTTGAAAGGGTTCCAGGAGGCAGTGAGAACCAGCATTACTTTTCCCCGCTGGCACCTTTGCTGTGGCAGCAAAATCTGGACGTTTGTCTTTTTTGCTCCGGAGGCTGCCGAAAGCGAAAACAGGTGCTTTTGAGGATGGAGTCCGCAGGAAAGCAGAGAGGGCCAAATTGTCTGGGGCATTTGAAAGGGTTCCAGGAGGCAGTGAGAACCAGCATTACTTTTCCCCGCTGGCACCTTTGCTGTGGCAGCAAAAGCTGGACGTTTGTCTTTTTTGCTCCGGAGGCTGCCGAAAGCGAAAATAGGTTCTTTTGAGGATGGAGTCCGCAGGAAAGCAGAGAGGGCCAAATTGTCTGTGGCATTTGAAAGGGTTCCAGGAGGCAGTGAGAACCAGCATTACTTTTCCCCGCTGGCACCTTTGCTGTGGCAGCAAAAGCTGGACGTTTGTCTTTTTTGCTCCGGAGGCTGCCGAAAGCGAAAACAGGTGCTTTTGAGGATGGAGTCCGCAGGAAAGCAGAGAGGGCCAAATTGTCTTTGGCATTTAAAGAGGTTCCAGGAGGCAGTGAGGACCAGCATTACTTTTCCCCGCTGGCACCTTTGCTGCGGCAGCAAAAGCTGGACGTTTGTCTTTTTACCAGCGGAGGGCGCCGAAAGTGAAAAAAGGCGCTTTTGAGGATAGAGTCCGCAGGAAAGCAGAGAGGGCCAAATTGTCTGTGGCATTTGAAAGGGTTCCAGGAGGCAGTGAGAACCAGCATTACTTTTCCCCGTTGGCACCTTTGCTGTGGCAGCAAAAGCTGGACGTTTGTCTTTTTTGCTCTGGAGGTTGCCGAAAGCGAAAACAGGTGCTTTTGATGATGGAGTCCGCAGGAAAGCAGAGAGGGCCAAATTGTCTGGGGCATTTGAAAGGGTTCCAGGAGGCAGTGAGAACCAGCATTACTTTTCCCCGCTGGCACCTTTGCTGTGGCAGCAAAAGCTGGACGTTTGTCTTTTTTGCTCCGGAGGCTGCCGAAAGCGAAAACAGGTGCTTTTGAGGATGGAGTCCGCAGGAAAGCAGAGAGGGCCAAATTGTCTGTGGCATTTGAAAGGGTTCCAGGAGGCAGTGAGAACCAGCATTACTTTTCCCCGCTGGCACGTTTGCTGTGGCAGCAAAAGCTGGACGTTTGTCTTTTTTGCTCCGGAGGCTGCCGAAAGCGAAAACAGGTGCTTTTGATGATGGAGTCCGCAGGAAAGCAGAGAGGGCCAAATTGTCTTTGGCATTTGAAAGGGTTCCAGGAGGCAGTGAGGACCAGCATTACTTTTCCCCGCTGGCACCTTTGCTGTGGCAGCAAAAGCTGGACGTTTGTCTTTTTACCACCGGAGGGCGCCGAAAGTGAAAAAAGGCGCTCTTGAGGATAGAGTCCGCAGGAAAGCAGAGAGGGCCAAATTGTCTGGGGCATTTGAAAGGGTTCCAGGAGGCAGTTAGAACCAGCATTACTTTTCCCCGCTAGCACCTTTGCTGTGGCAGCAAAAGCTGGACGTTTGTCTTTTTTGCTCCGGAGGTTGCCAAAAGCGAAAACAGGTGCTTTTGAGGATGGAGTCCGCAGGAAAGCAGAGAGGGCCAAATTGTCTGTGGCATTTGAAAGGGTTCCAGGAGGCAGTGAGAACCAGCATTACTTTTCCCCGCTGGCACCTTTGCTGTGGCAGCAAAAGCTGGACGTTTGTCTTTTTTGCTCCGGAGGCTGCCGAAAGCGAAAATAGGTTCTTTTGAGGATGGAGTCCGCAGGAAAGCAGAGAGGGCCAAATTGTCTGTGGCATTTGAAAGGGTTCCAGGAGGCAGTGAGAACCAGCATTACTTTTCCCCGCTGGCACCTTTGCTGTGGCAGCAAAAGCTGGACGTTTGTCTTTTTTGCTCCGGAGGCTGCCGAAAGCGAAAACAGGTGCTTTTGAGGATGGAGTCCGCAGGAAAGCAGAGAGGGCCAAATTGTCTTTGGCATTTAAAGAGGTTCCAGGAGGCAGTGAGGACCAGCATTACTTTTCCCCGCTGGCACCTTTGCTGCGGCAGCAAAAGCTGGACGTTTGTCTTTTTACCACCGGAGGGCGCCGAAAGTGAAAAAAGGCGCTTTTGAGGATAGAGTCCGCAGGAAAGCAGAGAGGGCCAAATTGTCTGGGGCATTTGAAAGGGTTCCAGGTGGCAGTGAGAACCAGCATTACTTTTCCCCGCTGGCACCTTTGCTGTGGCAGCAAAAGCTGGACGTTTGTCTTTTTTGCTCCGGAGGCTGCCGAAAGCGAAAACAGCTGCTTTTGAGGATGGAGTCCGCAGGAAAGCAGAGAGGGCCAAATTGTCTGTGACATTTGAAAGGGTTCCAGGAGGCAGTGAGAACCAGCATTACTTTTCCCTGCTGGCACCTTTGCTGTGGCAGCAAAAGCTGGACGTTTGTCTTTTTTGCTCCGGAGGCTGCCGAAAGCGAAAACAGGTGCTTTTGAGGATGGAGTCCGCAGGAAAGCAGAGAGGGCCAAATTGTCTGTGGCGTTTGAAAGGGTTCCAGGAGGCAGTGAGAACCAGCATTACTTTTCCACGCTGGCACCTTTGCTGTGGCAGCAAAAGCTGGACGTTTGTCTTTTTTGCTCCGGAGGCTGCCGAAAGCGAAAATAGGTTCTTTTGAGGATGGAGTCCGCAGGAAAGCAGAGAGGGCCAAATTGTCTGTGGCATTTGAAAGGGTTCCAGGAGGCAGTGAGAACCAGCATTACTTTTCCCCGCTGGCACCTTTGTTGTGGCAGCAAAAGCTGGACGTTTGTCTTTTTTGCTCCGGAGGCTGCCGAAAGCGAAAACAGGTGCTTTTGAGGATGGAGTCCGCAGGAAAGCAGAGAGGGCCAAATTGTCTGTGGCATTTGAAAGGGTTCCAGGAGGCAGTGAGAACCAGCATTACTTTTCCCCGCTGGCACCTTTGCTGTGGCAGCAAAAGCTGGACGTTTGTCTTTTTACGACCGGAGGGCGCCGAAAGTGAAAAAAGGCGCTTTTGAGGATAGAGTCCGCAGGAAAGCAGAGAGGGCCAAATTGTCTGGGGCATTTGAAAGGGTTCCAGGAGGCAGTGAGAACCAGCATTACTTTTCCCAGCTGGCACCTTTGCTGTGGCAGCAAAAGCTGGACGTTTGTCTTTTTTGCTCCGGAGGCTGCCGAAAGCGAAAACAGGTGCTTTTGAGGATGGAGTCCGCAGGAAAGCAGAGAGGGCCAAATTGTCTGTGGCATTTGAAGAGGTTCCAGGAGGCAGTGAGAACCAGCATTACTTTTCCCCGCTGGCACCTTTGCTGTGGCAGCAAAAGCTGGACGTTTGTCTTTTTTGCTCCGGAGGGCGCGGAAAGCAAAAATAGGTTCTTTTGAGGATGGAGTCCGCAGGAAAGCAGAGAGGGCCAAATTGTCTGTGGCATTTGAAAGGGTTCCAGGAGGCAGTGAGAACCAGCATTACTTTTCCACGCTGGCACCTTTGCTGTGGCAGCAAAAGCTGGACGTTTGTCTTTTTTGCTCCGGAGGTTGCCGAAAGCAAAAATAGGTTCTTTTGAGGATGGACTCCGCAGGAAAGCAGAGAGGGCCAAATTGTCTGTGGCATTTGAAAGGGTTCCAGGAGGCAGTGAGAACCAGCATTACTTTTCCCCGCTGGCACCTTTGCTGTGGCAGCAAAAGCTGGACGTTTGTCTTTTTTGCTCCGGAGGCTGCCGAAAGCGAAAACAGCTGCTTTTGATGATGGAGTCCGCAGGAAAGCAGAGAGGGCCAAATTGTCTTTGGCATTTAAAGAGGTTCCAGGAGGCAGTGAGGACCAGCATTACTTTTCCCCGCTGGCACCTTTGCTGTGGCAGCAAAAGCTGGACGTTTGTCTTTTTACCACCGGAGGGCGCCGAAAGTGAAAAAAGGCGCTTTTGAGGATAGAGTCCGCAGGAAAGCAGAGAGGGCCAAATTGTCTGGGGCATTTGAAAGGGTTCCAGGAGGCAGTGAGAACCAGCATTACTTTTCCCCGCTGGCACCTTTGCTGTGGCAGCAAAAGCTGGACGTTTGTCTTTTTTGCTCCGGAGGCTGCCGAAAGCGAAAACAGGTGCTTTTGAGGATGGAGTCCGCAGGAAAGCAGAGAGGGACAAATTGTCTGTGGCATTTGAAAGGGTTCCAGGAGGCAGTGAGAACCAGCATTACTTTTCCCCGCTGGCACCTTTGCTGTGGCAGCAAAAGCTGGACGTTTGTCTTTTTTGCTCCGGAGGCTGCCGAAAGCGAAAACAGGTGCTTTTGATGATGGAGTCCGCAGGAAAGCAGAGAGGGCCAAATTGTCTTTGGCATTTAAAGAGGTTCCAGGAGGCAGTGAGGACCAGCATTACTTTTCCCCGCTGGCACCTTTGCTGCGGCAGCAAAAGCTGGACGTTTGTCTTTTTACCACCGGAGGGCGCCGAAAGTGAAAAAAGGCGCTTTTGAGGATAGAGTCCGCAGGAAAGCAGAGAGGGCCAAATTGTCTGTGGCATTTGAAAGGGTTCCAGGAGGCAGTGAGAACCAGCATTACTTTTCCCCGCTAGCACCTTTGCTGTGGCAGCAAAAGCTGGACGTTTGTCTTTTTTGCTCCGGAGGTTGCCGAAAGCGAAAACAGGTGCTTTTGAGGATGGAGTCCGCAGGAAAGCAGAGAGGGCCAAATTGTCTGTGGCATTTGAAGAGGTTCCAGGAGGCAGTGAGAACCAGCATTACTTTTCCCCGCTGGTACCTTTGCTGTGGCAGCAAAAGCTGGACGTTTGTCTTTTTTGCTCCGGAGGGCGCCGAAAGCAAAAATAGGTTCTTTTGAGGATGGAGTCCGCAGGAAAGCAGAGAGGGCCAAATTGTCTGTGGCATTTGAAAGGGTTCCAGGAGGCAGTGAGAACCAGCATTACTTTTCCCCGCTGGCACCTTTGCTGTGGCAGCAAAAGCTGGACGTTTGTCTTTTTTGCTCCGGAGGCTGCCGAAAGCGAAAACAGGTGCTTTTGAGGATGGAGTCCGCAGGAAAGCAGAGAGGGACAAATTGTCTGTGGCATTTGAAAGGGTTCCAGGAGGCAGTGAGAACCAGCATTACTTTTCCCCGCTGGCACCTTTGCTGTGGCAGCAAAAGCTGGACGTTTGTCTTTTTTGCTCCGGAGGCTGCCGAAAGCGAAAACAGCTGCTTTTGATGATGGAGTCCGCAGGAAAGCAGAGAGGGACAAATTGTCTTTGGCATTTAAAGAGGTTCCAAGAGGCAGTGAGGACCAGCATTACTTTTCCCCGCTGGCACCTTTGCTGCGGCAGCAAAAGCTGGACGTTTGTCTTTTTACCACCGGAGGGCGCCGAAAGTGAAAAAAGGCGCCTTTGAGGATAGAGTCCGCAGGAAAGCAGAGAGGGCCAAATTGTCTGGGGCATTTGAAAGGGTTCCAGGAGGCAGTGAGAACCAGCATTACTTTTCCCCGCTGGCACCTTTGCTGTGGCAGCAAAAGCTGGACGTTTGTCTTTTTTGCTCCGGAGGCTGCCGAAAGCGAAAACAGGTGCTTTTGAGGATGGAGTCCGCAGGAAAGCAGAGAGGGCCAAATTGTCTGAGGCATTTGAAGGAGTTCCAGGAGGCAGTGAGAACCAGCATTACTTTTCCCCGCTGGCACCTTTGCTGTAGCAGCAAAAGCTGGACGTTTGTCTTTTTTGCTCCGGAGGCTGCCGAAAGCGAAAACAGGTGCTTTTGAGGATGGAGTCCACAGGAAAGCAGAGAGGGCCAAATTGTCTGTGGAATTTGAAAGGGTTCCAGGAGGCAGTGAGAACCAGCATTACTTTTCCCCGTTGGCACCTTTGCTGTGGCAGCAAAAGCTGGACGTTTGTCTTTTTTGCTCCGGAGGCTGCCGAAAGCGAAAATAAGTTCTTTTGAGGATGGAGTCCGCAGGAAAGCAGAGAGGGCCAAATTGTCTGTGGCATTTGAAAGGGTTCCAGGAGGCAGTGAGAACCAGCATCACTTTTCCCCGCTGGCACCTTTGCTGTGGCAGCAAAAGCTGGACGTTTGTCTTTTTTGCTCCGGAGGCTGCCGAAAGCGAAAACAGGTGCTTTTGAGGATGGAGTCCGCAGGAAAGCAGAGAGGGCCAAATTGTCTGGGGCATTTGAAAGGGTTCCAGGAGGCAGTGAGAACCAGCATTACTTTTCCCCGCTGGCACCTTTGCTGTGGCAGCAAAAGCTGGACGTTTGTCTTTTTTGCTCCGGAGGCTGCCGAAAGCGAAAATAGGTTCTTTTGAGGATGGAGTCCGCAGGAAAGCAGAGAGGGCCAAATTGTCTGTGGCATTTGAAAGGGTTCCAGGAGGCAGTGAGAACCAGCATTACTTTTCCCCGCTGGCACCTTTGCTGTGGCAGCAAAAGCTGGACGTTTGTCTTTTTTGCTCCGGAGGCTGCCGAAAGCGAAAACAGGTGCTTTTGATGATGGAGTCCGCAGGAAAGCAGAGAGGGCCAAATTGTCTTTAGCATTTAAAGAGGTTCCAGGAGGCAGTGAGGACCAGCATTACTTTTCCCCGCTGGCACCTTTGCTGCGGCAGCAAAAGCTGGACGTTTGTCTTTTTACCACCGGAGGGCGCCGAAAGTGAAAAAAGGCGCTTTTGAGGATAGAGTCCGCAGGAAAGCAGAGAGGGCCAAATTGTCTGGGGCATTTGAAAGGGTTCCAGGAGGCAGTGAGAACCAGCATTACTTTTCCCCGTTGGCACCTTTGCTGTGGCAGCAAAAGCTGGACGTTTGTCTTTTTTGCTCCGGAGGCTGCCGAAAGCGAAACAGGTTATTTTGAGGATGGAGTCCGCAGGAAAGCAGAGAGGGCCAAATTGTCTGTGGCATTTGAAAGGGTTCCAGGAGGCAGTGAGAACCAGCATTACTTTTCCCCGCTGGCACCTTTGCTGTGGCAGCAAAAGCTGGACGTTTGTCTTTTTTGCTCCGGAGGCTGCCGAAAGTGAAAACAGGTGCTTTTTAGGATGGAGTACGCAGGAAAGCAGAGAGGGCCAAATTGTCTGTGGCATTTGAAAGGGTTCCAGGAGGCAGTGAGAACCAGCATTACTTTTCCCCGCTGGCACCTTTGCTGTGGCAGCAAAAGCTGGACGTTTGTCTTTTTTGCTCCGGAGGTTGCCGAAAGCGAAAACAGGTGCTTTTGAGGATGGAGTCCGCAGGAAAGCAGAGAGGGCCAAATTGTCTGTGGCATTTGAAAGGGTTCCAGGAGGCAGTGAGAACCAGCATTACTTTTCCTCGTTGGCACCTTTGCTATGGCAGCAAAAGCTGGACGTTTGTCTTTTTTGCTCCGGAGGCTGCCGAAAGCGAAAATAGGTTCTTTTGAGGATGGAGTCCACAGGAAAGCAGAGAGGGCCAAATTGTCTGTGGCATTTGAAAGGGTTCCAGGAGGCAGTGAGAACCAGCATTACTTTTCCACGCTGGCACCTTTGCTGTGGCAGCAAAAGCTGGACGTTTGTCTTTTTTGCTCCGGAGGCTGCCGAAAGCGAAAACAGGTGCTTTTGAGGATGGAGTCCGCAGGAAAGCAGAGAGGGCCAAATTGTGTGTGGCATTTGAAAGGGTTCTAGGAGGCAGTGAGAACCAGCATTACTTTTCCACGCTGGCACCTTTGCTGTGGCAGCAAAAGCTGGACGTTTGTCTTTTTTGCTCCGGAGGCTGCCGAAAGCGAAAATAGGTGCTTTTGAGGATGGAGTCCGCAGGAAAGCAGAGAGGGCCAAATTGTCTGTGGCATTTGAAAGGGTTCCAGGAGGCAGTGAGAACCAGCATTACTTTTCCCCGCTGGCACCTTTGCTGTGGCAGCAAAAGCTGGACGTTTGTCTTTTTTGCTCCGGAGGTTGCCGAAAGCGAAAACAGGTGCTTTTGAGGATGGAGTCCGCAGGAAAGCAGAGAGGGCCAAATTGTCTGTGGCATTTGAAAGGGTTCCAGGAGGCAGTGAGAACCAGCATTACTTTTCCTCGTTGGCACCTTTGCTATGGCAGCAAAAGCTGGACGTTTGTCTTTTTTGCTCCGGAGGCTGCCGAAAGCGAAAATAGGTTCTTTTGAGGATGGAGTCCGCAGGAAAGCAGAGAGGGCCAAATTGTCTGTGGCATTTGAAAGGGTTCCAGGAGGCAGTGAGAACCAGCATTACTTTTCCCCGCTGGCACCTTTGCTGTGGCAGCAAAAGCTGGACGTTTGTCTTTTTTGCTCCGGAGGCTGCCGAAAGCGAAAACAGGTGCTTTTGAGGATGGAGTCCGCAGGAAAGCAGAGAGGGCCAAATTGTCTGTGGCATTTGAAAGGGTTCTAGGAGGCAGTGAGAACCAGCATTACTTTTCCACGCTGGCACCTTTGCTGCGGCAGCAAAAGCTGGACGTTTGTCTTTTTACCACCGGAGGGCGCCGAAAGTGAAAAAAGGCGCTTTTGAGGATAGAGTCCGCAGGAAAGCAGAGAGGGCCCAATTGTCTGTGGAATTTGAAAGGGTTCCAGGAGGCAGTGAGAACCAGCATTACTTTTCCCCGCTAGCACCTTTGCTGTGGCAGCAAAAGCTGGACGTTTGTCTTTTTTGCAATGGAGGCTGCCGAAAGCGAAAACAGGTGCTTTTGAGGATGGAGTCCGCAGGAAAGCAGAGAGGGCCAAATTGTCTGTGGCATTTGAAAGGGTTCCAGGAGGCAGTGAGAACCAGCATTACTTTTCCCCGCTGGCACCTTTGCTGTGGCAGCAAAAGCTGGACGTTTGTCTTTTTTGCTCCGGAGGCTGCCGAAAGCGAAAACAGGTGCTTTTGAGGATGGAGTCCGCAGGAAAGCAGAGAGGGCCAAATTGTCTGTGGCATTTGAAAGGGTTCTAGGAGGCAGTGAGAACCAGCATTACTTTTCCACGCTGGCACCTTTGCTGTGGCAGCAAAAGCTGGACGTTTGTCTTTTTTGCTCCGGAGGCTGCCGAAAGCGAAAATAGGTGCTTTTGAGGATGGAGTCCGCAGGAAAGCAGAGAGGGCCAAATTGTCTGTGGCATTTGAAAGGGTTCCAGGAGGCAGTGAGAACCAGCATTACTTTTCCCCGCTGGCACCTTTGCTGTGGCGGCAAAAGCTGGACGTTTGTCTTTTTTGCTCCGGAGGTTGCCGAAAGCGAAAACAGGTGCTTTTGAGGATGGAGTCCGCAGGAAAGCAGAGAGGGCCAAATTGTCTGTGGCATTTGAAAGGGTTCCAGGAGGCAGTGAGAACCAGCATTACTTTTCCTCGTTGGCACCTTTGCTATGGCAGCAAAAGCTGGACGTTTGTCTTTTTTGCTCCGGAGGCTGCCGAAAGCGAAAATAGGTTCTTTTGAGGATGGAGTCCGCAGGAAAGCAGAGAGGGCCAAATTGTCTGTGGCATTTGAAAGGGTTCTAGGAGGCAGTGAGAACCAGCATTACTTTTCCCCGCTGGCACCTTTGCTGTGGCAGCAAAAGCTGGACGTTTGTCTTTTTTGCTCCGGAGGCTGCCGAAAGCGAAAACAGGTGCTTTTGAGGATGGAGTCCGCAGGAAAGCAGAGAGGGCCAAATTGTCTGTGGCATTTGAAAGGGTTCTAGGAGGCAGTGAGAACCAGCATTACTTTTCCACGCTGGCACCTTTGCTGCGGCAGCAAAAGCTGGACGTTTGTCTTTTTACCACCGGAGGGCGCCGAAAGTGAAAAAAGGCGCTTTTGAGGATAGAGTCCGCAGGAAAGCAGAGAGGGCCAAATTGTCTGTGGCATTTGAAAGGGTTCCAGGAGGCAGTGAGAACCAGCATTACTTTTCCCCGCTAGCACCTTTGCTGTGGCAGCAAAAGCTGGACGTTTGTCTTTTTTGCAATGGAGGCTGCCGAAAGCGAAAACAGGTGCTTTTGAGGATGGAGTCCGCAGGAAAGCAGAGAGGGCCAAATTGTCTGTGGCATTTGAAAGGGTTCCAGGAGGCAGTGAGAACCAGCATTACTTTTCCCCGCTGGCACCTTTGCTGTGGCAGCAAAAGCTGGACGTTTGTCTTTTTTGCTCCGGAGGCTGCCGAAAGTGAAAACAGGTGCTTTTGAGGATGGAGTCCGCAGGAAAGCAGAGAGGGCCAAATTGTCTGTGGCATTTGAAGAGGTTCCAGGAGGCAGTGAGAACCAGCATTACTTTTCCACGCTGGCACCTTTGCTGTGGCAGCAAAAGCTGGACGTTTGTCTTTTTTGCTCCGGAGGTTGCCGAAAGCGAAAATAGGTTCTTTTGAGGATGGACTCTGCAGGAAAGCAGAGAGGGCCAAATTGTCTGTGGCATTTGAAAGGGTTCCAGGAGGCAGTGAGAACCAGCATTACTTTTCCCCGCTGGCACCTTTGCTGTGGCAGCAAAAGCTGGACGTTTGTCTTTTTTGCTCCGGAGGCTGCCGAAAGCGAAAACAGCTGCTTTTGATGATGGAGTCCGCAGGAAAGCAGAGAGGGCCAAATTGTCTTTGGCATTTAAAGAGGTTCCAGGAGGCAGTGAGGACCAGCATTACTTTTCCCCGCTGGCACCTTTGCTGTGGCAGCAAAAGCTGGACGTTTGTCTTTTTACCACCGGAGGGCGCCGAAAGTGAAAAAAGGCGCTTTTGAGGATAGAGTCCGCAGGAAAGCAGAGAGGGCCAAATTGTCTGTGGCATTTGAAAGGGTTCCAGGAGGCAGTGAGAACCAGCATTACTTTTCCCCGCTGGCACCTTTGCTGTGGCAGCAAAAGCTGGACGTTTGTCTTTTTTGCTCCGGAGGCTGCCGAAAGCGAAAACAGGTTCTTTTGAGGATGGAGTCCGCAGGAAAGCAGAGAGGGCCAAATTGTCTGTGGCATTTGAAAGGGTTCCAGGAGGCAGTGAGAACCAGCATTACTTTTCCCCGCTGGCACCTTTGCTGTGGCAGCAAAAGCTGGACGTTTGTCTTTTTTGCTCCGGAGGCTGCCGAAAGCGAAAACAGGTGCTTTTGATGATGGAGTCCGCAGGAAAGCAGAGAGGGCCAAATTGTCTTTGGCATTTAAAGAGGTTCCAGGAGGCAGTGAGGACCAGCATTACTTTTCCCCGCTGGCACCTTTGCTGCGGCAGCAAAAGCTGGACGTTTGTCTTTTTACCACCGGAAAGCGCCGAAAGTGAAAAAAGGTTCTTTTGAGGATGGAGTCCGCAGGAAAGCAGAGAGGGCCAAATTGTCTGTGGCATTTGAAAGGGTTCCAGGAGGCAGTGAGAACCAGCATTACTTTTCCCCGCTGGCACCTTTGCTGTGGCAGCAAAAGCTGGACGTTTGTCTTTTTTGCTCCGGAGGCTGCCGAAAGCGAAAACAGGTGCTTTTGAGGATGGAGTCCACAGGAAAGCAGAGAGGGCCAAATTGTCTGTGGCATTTGAAAGGGTTCCAGGAGGCAGTGAGAACCAGCATCACTTTTCCCCGCTGGCACCTTTGCTGTGGCAGCAAAAGCTGGACGTTTGTCTTTTTTGCTCCGGAGGTTGCCGAAAGCGAAAACAGGTGCTTTTGAGGATGGAGTCCGCAGGAAAGCAGAGAGGGCCAAATTGTCTGTGGCATTTGAAAGGGTTCCAGGAGGCAGTGAGAACCAGCATTACTTTTCCCCGCTGGCACCTTTGCTGTGGCAGCAAAAGCTGGACGTTTGTCTTTTTTGCTCCGGAGGCTGCCGAAAGCGAAAATAGGTGCTTTTGAGGATGGAGTCCGCAGGAAAGCAGAGAGGGCCAAATTGTCTGTGGCATTTGAAAGGGTTCCAGGAGGCAGTGAGAACCAGCATTACTTTTCCCCGCTGGCACCTTTGCTGTGGCAGCAAAAGCTGGACGTTTGTCTTTTTTGCTCCGGAGGTTTCCGAAAGCGAAAACAGGTGCTTTTGAGGATGGAGTCCGCAGGAAAGCAGAGAGGGCCAAATTGTCTTTGGCATTTGAAAGGGTTCCAGGAGGCAGTGAGAACCAGCATTACTTTTCCTCGTTGGCACCTTTGCTATGGCAGCAAAAGCTGGACGTTTGTCTTTTTTGCTCCGGAGGCTGCCGAAAGCGAAAACAGGTTCTTTTCAGGATGGAGTCCGCAGGAAAGCAGAGAGGGCCAAATTGTCTGTGGCATTTGAAAGGGTTCCAGGAGGCAGTGAGAACCAGCATTACTTTTCCCCGCTGGCACCTTTGCTGTGGCAGCAAAAGCTGGACGTTTGTCTTTTTTGCTCCGGAGGCTGCCGAAAGCGAAAACAGGTGCTTTTGAGGATGGAGTCCGCAGGAAAGCAGAGAGGGCCAAATTGTCTGTGGCATTTGAAAGGGTTCTAGGAGGCAGTGAGAACCAGCATTACTTTTCCACGCTGGCACCTTTGCTGCGGCAGCAAAAGCTGGACGTTTGTCTTTTTACCACCGGAGGGCGCCGAAAGTGATAAAAGGCGCTTTTGAGGATAGAGTCCGCAGGAAAGCAGAGAGGGCCAAATTGTCTGTGGCATTTGAAAGGGTTCCAGGAGGCAGTGAGAACCAGCATTACTTTTCCCCGCTAGCACCTTTGCTGTGGCAGCAAAAGCTGGACGTTTGTCTTTTTTGCAATGGAGGCTGCCGAAAGCGAAAACAGGTGCTTTTGAGGATGGAGTCCGCAGGAAAGCAGAGAGGGCCAAATTGTCTGTGGCATTTGAGAGGGTTCCAGGAGGCAGTGAGAACCAGCATTACTTTTCCCCGCTGGCACCTTTGCTGTGGCAGCAAAAGCTGGACGTTTGTCTTTTTTGCTCCGGAGGCTGCCGAAAGCGAAAACAGGTGCTTTTGAGGATGGAGTCCGCAGGAAAGCAGAGAGGGCCAAATTGTCTGTGGCATTTGAAGAGGTTCCAGGAGGCAGTGAGAACCAGCATTACTTTTCCACGCTGGCACCTTTGCTGTGGCAGCAAAAGCTGGACGTTTGTCTTTTTTGCTCCGGAGGTTGCCGAAAGCGAAAATAGGTTCTTTTGAGGATGGACTCCGCAGGAAAGCAGAGAGGGCCAAATTGTCTGTGGCATTTGAAAGGGTTCCAGGAGGCAGTGAGAACCAGCATTACTTTTCCCCGCTGGCACCTTTGCTGTGGCAGCAAAAGCTGGACGTTTGTCTTTTTTGCTCCGGAGGCTGCCGAAAGCGAAAACAGCTGCTTTTGATGATGGAGTCCGCAGGAAAGCAGAGAGGGCCAAATTGTCTGTGGCATTTGAAAGGGTTCCAGGAGGCAGTGAGAACCAGCATTACTTTTCCTCGTTGGCACCTTTGCTGTGGCAGCAAAAGCTGGACGTTTGTCTTTTTTGCTCCGGAGGCTGCCGAAAGCGAAAATAGGTTCTTTTGAGGATGGAGTCCGCAGGAAAGCAGAGAGGGCCAAATTGTCTGTGGCATTTGAAAGGGTTCCAGGAGGCAGTGAGAACCAGCATTACTTTTCCCCGCTGGCACCTTTGCTGTGGCAGCAAAAGCTGGACGTTTGTCTTTTTTGCTCCGGAGGCTGCCGAAAGCGAAAACAGGTGCTTTTGAGGATGGAGTCCGCAGGAAAGCAGAGAGGGCCAAATTGTCTGTGGCATTTGAAAGGGTTCTAGGAGGCAGTGAGAACCAGCATTACTTTTCCACGCTGGCACCTTTGCTGCGGCAGCAAAAGCTGGACGTTTGTCTTTTTACCACCGGAGGGCGCCGAAAGTGAAAAAAGGCGCTTTTGAGGATAGAGTCCGCAGGAAAGCAGAGAGGGCCAAATTGTCTGTGGCATTTGAAAGGGTTCCAGGAGGCAGTGAGAACCAGCATTACTTTTCCCCGCTAGCACCTTTGCTGTGGCAGCAAAAGCTGGACGTTTGTCTTTTTTGCAATGGAGGCTGCCGAAAGCGAAAACAGGTGCTTTTGAGGATGGAGTCCGCAGGAAAGCAGAGAGGGCCAAATTGTCTGTGGCATTTGAAAGGGTTCCAGGAGGCAGTGAGAACCAGCATTACTTTTCCCCGCTGGCACCTTTGCTGTGGCAGCAAAAGCTGGACGTTTGCCTTTTTTGCTCCGGAGGCTGCCGAAAGTGAAAACAGGTGCTTTTGAGGATGGAGTCCGCAGGAAAGCAGAGAGGGCCAAATTGTCTGTGGCATTTGAAGAGGTTCCAGGAGGCAGTGAGAACCAGCATTACTTTTCCACGCTGGCACCTTTGCTGTGGCAGCAAAAGCTGGACGTTTGTCTTTTTTGCTCCGGAGGTTGCCGAAAGCGAAAATAGGTTCTTTTGAGGATGGACTCTGCAGGAAAGCAGAGAGGGCCAAATTGTCTGTGGCATTTGAAAGGGTTCCAGGAGGCAGTGAGAACCAGCATTACTTTTCCCCGCTGGCACCTTTGCTGTGGCAGCAAAAGCTGGACGTTTGTCTTTTTTGCTCCGGAGGCTGCCGAAAGCGAAAACAGCTGCTTTTGATGATGGAGTCCGCAGGAAAGCAGAGAGGGCCAAATTGTCTTTGGCATTTAAAGAGGTTCCAGGAGGCAGTGAGGACCAGCATTACTTTTCCCCGCTGGCACCTTTGCTGTGGCAGCAAAAGCTGGACGTTTGTCTTTTTACCACCGGAGGGCGCCGAAAGTGAAAAAAGGCGCTTTTGAGGATAGAGTCCGCAGGAAAGCAGAGAGGTCCAAATTGTCTGGGGCATTTGAAAGGGTTCCAGGAGGCAGTGAGAACCAGCATTACTTTTCCCCGCTGGCACCTTTGCTGTGGCAGCAAAAGCTGGACGTTTGTCTTTTTTGCTCCGGAGGCTGCCGAAAGCGAAAACAGGTGCTTTTGAGGATGGAGTCCGCAGGAAAGCAGAGAGGGCCAAATTGTCTGTGGCATTTGAAAGGGTTCCAGGAGGCAGTGAGAACCAGCATTACTTTTCCCCGCTGGCACCTTTGCTGTGGCAGCAAAAGCTGGACGTTTGTCTTTTTTGCTCCGGAGGCTGCCGAAAGCGAAAACAGGTGCTTTTGATGATGGAGTCCGCAGGAAAGCAGAGAGGGCCAAATTGTCTTTGGCATTTAAAGAGGTTCCAGGAGGCAGTGAGGACCAGCATTACTTTTCCCCGCTGGCACCTTTGCTGCGGCAGCAAAAGCTGGACGTTTGTCTTTTTACCACCGGAAAGCGCCGAAAGTGAAAAAAGGTTCTTTTGAGGATGGAGTCCGCAGGAAAGCAGAGAGGGCCAAATTGTCTGTGGCATTTGAAAGGGTTCCAGGAGGCAGTGAGAACCAGCATTACTTTTCCCCGCTGGCACCTTTGCTGTGGCAGCAAAAGCTGGACGTTTGTCTTTTTTGCTCCGGAGGCTGCCGAAAGCGAAAACAGGTGCTTTTGAGGATGGAGTCCACAGGAAAGCAGAGAGGGCCAAATTGTCTGTGGCATTTGAAAGGGTTCCAGGAGGCAGTGAGAACCAGCATCACTTTTCCCCGCTGGCACCTTTGCTGTGGCAGCAAAAGCTGGACGTTTGTCTTTTTTGCTCCGGAGGTTGCCGAAAGCGAAAACAGGTGCTTTTGAGGATGGAGTCCGCAGGAAAGCAGAGAGGGCCAAATTGTCTGTGGCATTTGAAAGGGTTCCAGGAGGCAGTAAGAACCAGCATTACTTTTCCCCGCTGGCACCTTTGCTGTGGCAGCAAAAGCTGGACGTTTGTCTTTTTTGCTCCGGAGGCTGCCGAAAGCGAAAATAGGTGCTTTTGAGGATGGAGTCCGCAGGAAAGCAGAGAGGGCCAAATTGTCTGTGGCATTTGAAAGGGTTCCAGGAGGCAGTGAGAACCAGCATTACTTTTCCCCGCTGGCACCTTTGCTGTGGCAGCAAAAGCTGGACGTTTGTCTTTTTTGCTCCGGAGGTTTCCGAAAGCGAAAACAGGTGCTTTTGAGGATGGAGTCCGCAGGAAAGCAGAGAGGGCCAAATTGTCTTTGGCATTTGAAAGGGTTCCAGGAGGCAGTGAGAACCAGCATTACTTTTCCTCGTTGGCACCTTTGCTATGGCAGCAAAAGCTGGACGTTTGTCTTTTTGCTCCGGAGGCTGCCGAAAGCGAAAACAGGTTCTTTTGAGGATGGAGTCCGCAGGAAAGCAGAGAGGGCCAAATTGTCTGTGGCATTTGAAAGGGTTCCAGGAGGCAGTGAGAACCAGCATTACTTTTCCCCGCTGGCACCTTTGCTGTGGCAGCAAAAGCTGGACGTTTGTCTTTTTTGCTCCGGAGGCTGCCGAAAGCGAAAACAGGTGCTTTTGAGGATGGAGTCCGCAGGAAAGCAGAGAAGGCCAAATTGTCTGTGGCATTTGAAAGGGTTCTAGGAGGCAGTGAGAACCAGCATTACTTTTCCACGCTGGCACCTTTGCTGCGGCAGCAAAAGCTGGACGTTTGTCTTTTTACCACCGGAGGGCGCCGAAAGTGAAAAAAGGCGCTTTTGAGGATAGAGTCCGCAGGAAAGCAGAGAGGGCCAAATTGTCTGTGGCATTTGAAAGGGTTCCAGGAGGCAGTGAGAACCAGCATTACTTTTCCCCGCTAGCACCTTTGCTGTGGCAGCAAAAGCTGGACGTTTGTCTTTTTTGCAATGGAGGCTGCCGAAAGCGAAAACAGGTGCTTTTGAGGATGGAGTCCGCAAGAAAGCAGAGAGGGCCAAATTGTCTGTGGCATTTGAAAGGGTTCCAGGAGGCAGTGAGAACCAGCATTACTTTTCCCCGCTGGCACCTTTGCTGTGGCAGCAAAAGCTGGACGTTTGTCTTTTTTGCTCCGGAGGCTGCCGAAAGCGAAAACAGGTGCTTTTGAGGATGGAGTCCGCAGGAAAGCAGAGAGGGCCAAATTGTCTGTGGCATTTGAAGAGGTTCCAGGAGGCAGTGAGAACCAGCATTACTTTTCCACGCTGGCACCTTTGCTGTGGCAGCAAAAGCTGGACGTTTGTCTTTTTTGCTCCGGAGGTTGCCGAAAGCGAAAATAGGTTCTTTTGAGGATGGACTCCGCAGGAAAGCAGAGAGGGCCAAATTGTCTGTGGCATTTGAAAGGGTTCCAGGAGGCAGTGAGAACCAGCATTACTTTTCCCCGCTGGCACCTTTGCTGTGGCAGCAAAAGCTGGACGTTTGTCTTTTTTGCTCCGGAGGCTGCCGAAAGCGAAAACAGCTGCTTTTGATGATGGAGTCCGCAGGAAAGCAGAGAGGGCCAAATTGTCTTTGGCATTTAAAGAGGTTCCAGGAGGCAGTGAGGACCAGCATTACTTTTCCCCGCTGGCACCTTTGCTGTGGCAGCAAAAGCTGGACGTTTGTCTTTTTACCACCGGAGGGCGCCGAAAGTGAAAAAAGGCGCTTTTGAGGATAGAGTCCGCAGGAAAGCAGAGAGGGCCAAATTGTCTGGGGCATTTGAAAGGGTTCCAGGAGGCAGTGAGAACCAGCATTACTTTTCCCCGCTGGCACCTTTGCTGTGGCAGCAAAAGCTGGACGTTTGTCTTTTTTGCTCCGGAGGCTGCCGAAAGCGAAAACAGGTGCTTTTGAGGATGGAGTCCGCAGGAAAGCAGAGAGGGCCAAATTGTCTGTGGCATTTGAAAGGGTTCCAGGAGGCAGTGAGAACCAGCATTACTTTTCCCCGCTGGCACCTTTGCTGTGGCAGCAAAAGCTGGACGTTTGTCTTTTTTGCTCCGGAGGCTGCCGAAAGCGAAAACAGGTGCTTTTGAGGATGGAGTCCGCAGGAAAGCAGAGAGGGCCAAATTGTCTTTGGCATTTAAAGAGGTTCCAGGAGGCAGTGAGGACCAGCATTACTTTTCCCCGCTGGCACCTTTGCTGCGGCAGCAAAAGCTGGACGTTTGTCTTTTTACCACCGGAAGGCGCCGAAAGTGAAAAAAGACGCTTTTGAGGATAGAGTCCGCAGGAAAGCAGAGAGGGCCAAATTGTCTGTGGCATTTGAAAGGGTTCCAGGAGGCAGTGAGAACCAGCATTACTTTTCCCCGTTGGCACCTTTGCTGTGGCAGCAAAAGCTGGACGTTTGTCTTTTTTGCTCCGGAGGTTGCCGAAAGCGAAAACAGGTGCTTTTGAGGATGGAGTCCGCAGGAAAGCAGAGAGGGCCAAATTGTCTGTGGCATTTGAAAGGGTTCCAGGAGGCAGTGAGAACCAGCATTACTTTTCCTCGTTAACACCTTTGCTATGGCAGCAAAAGCTGGACGTTTGTCTTTTTTGCTCCGGAGGCTGCCGAAAGCGAAAATAGGTTCTTTTGAGGATGGAGTCCGCAGGAAAGCAGAGAGGGCCAAATTGTCTGTGGCATTTGAAAGGGTTCCAGGAGGCAGTGAGAACCAGCATTACTTTTCCCCGCTGGCACCTTTGCTGTGGCAGCAAAAGCTGGACGTTTGTCTTTTTTGCTCCGGAGGCTGCCGAAAGCGAAAACAGGTGCTTTTGAGGATGGAGTCCGCAGGAAAGCAGAGAGGGCCAAATTGTCTGTGGCATTTGAAAGGGTTCTAGGAGGCAGTGAGAACCAGCATTACTTTTCCCCGCTGGCACCTTTGCTGCGGCAGCAAAAGCTGGACGTTTGTCTTTTTACCACCGGAGGGCGCCGAAAGTGAAAAAAGGCGCTTTTGAGGATAGAGTCCGCAGGAAAGCAGAGAGGGCCAAATTGTCTGTGGCATTTGAAAGGGTTCCAGGAGGCAGTGAGAACCAGCATTACTTTTCCCCGCTAGCACCTTTGCTGTGGCAGCAAAAGCTGGACGTTTGTCTTTTTTGCAATGGAGGCTGCCGAAAGCGAAAACAGGTGCTTTTGAGGATGGAGTCCGCAGGAAAGCAGAGAGGGCCAAATTGTCTGTGGCATTTGAAAGGGTTCCAGGAGGCAGTGAGAACCAGCATTACTTTTCCCCGCTGGCACCTTTGCTGTGGCAGCAAAAGCTGGACGTTTGTCTTTTTTGCTCCGGAGGCTGCCGAAAGCGAAAACAGCTGCTTTTGATGATGGAGTCCGCAGGAAAGCAGAGAGGGCCAAATTGTCTTTGGCATTTAAAGAGGTTCCAGGAGGCAGTGAGGACCAGCATTACTTTTCCCCGCTGGCACCTTTGCTGTGGCAGCAAAAGCTGGACGTTTGTCTTTTTACCACCGGAGGGCGCCGAAAGTGAAAAAAGGCGCTTTTGAGGATAGAGTCCGCAGGAAAGCAGAGAGGGCCAAATTGTCTGGGGCATTTGAAAGGGCTCCAGGAGGCAGTGAGAACCAGCATTACTTTTCCCCGCTGGCACCTTTGCTGTGGCAGCAAAAGCTGGACGTTTGTCTTTTTTGCTCCGGAGGCTGCCGAAAGCGAAAACAGGTGCTTTTGAGGATGGAGTCCGCAGGAAAGCAGAGAGGGCCAAATTGTCTGTGGCATTTGAAAGGGTTCCAGGAGGCAGTGAGAACCAGCATTACTTTTCCCCGCTGGCACCTTTGCTGTGGCAGCAAAAGCTGGACGTTTGTCTTTTTTGCTCCGGAGGCTGCCGAAAGCGAAAACAGGTGCTTTTGATGATGGAGTCCGCAGGAAAGCAGAGAGGGCCAAATTGTCTTTGGCATTTAATGAGGTTCCAGGAGGCAGTGAGGACCAGCATTACTTTTCCCCGCTGGCACCTTTGCTGCGGCAGCAAAAGCTGGACGTTTGTCTTTTTACCACCGGAAGGCGCCGAAAGTGAAAAAAGGCGCTTTTGAGGATAGAGTCCGCAGGAAAGCAGAGAGGGCCAAATTGTCTGTGGCATTTGAAAGGGTTCCAGGAGGCAGTGAGAACCAGCATTACTTTTCCCCGCTAGCACCTTTGCTGTGGCAGCAAAAGCTGGACGTTTGTCTTTTTTGCTCCGGAGGTTGCCGAAAGCGAAAACAGGTGCTTTTGAGGATGGAGTCCGCAGGAAAGCAGAGAAGGCCAAATTGTCTGTGGCATTTGAAGAGGTTCCAGGAGGCAGTGAGAACCAGCATTACTTTTCCCCGCTGGTACCTTTGCTGTGGCAGCAAAAGCTGGACGTTTGTCTTTTTTGCTCCGGAGGGCGCCGAAAGCAAAAATAGGTTCTTTTGAGGATGGAGTCCGCAGGAAAGCAGAGAGGGCCAAATTGTCTGTGGCATTTGAAAGGGTTCCAGGAGGCAGTGAGAACCAGCATTACTTTTCCCCGCTGGCACCTTTGCTGTGGCAGCAAAAGCTGGACGTTTGTCTTTTTTGCTCCGGAGGCTGCCGAAAGCGAAAACAGCTGCTTTTGATGATGGAGTCCGCAGGAAAGCAGAGAGGGCCAAATTGTCTGTGGCATTTGAAAGGGTTCCAGGAGGCAGTGAGGACCAGCATTACTTTTCCCCGCTGGCACCTTTGCTGCGGCAGCAAAAGCTGGACGTTTGTCTTTTTACCACCGGAGGGCGCCGAAAGTGAAAAAAGACGCATTTGAGGATAGAGTCCGCAGGAAAGCAGAGAGGGCCAAATTGTCTGTGGCATTTGAAAGGGTTCCAGGAGGCAGTGAGAACCAGCATTACTTTTCCCCGCTGGCACCTTTGCTGTGGCAGCAAAAGCTGGACGTTTCTCTTTTTTGCTCCGGAGGCTGCCGAAAGCGAAAACAGGTGCTTTTGAGGATGGAGTCCGCAGGAAAGCAGAGAGGGCCAAATTGTCTGTGGCATTTGAAAGGGTTCCAGGAGGCAGTGAGAACCAGCATTACTTTTCCCCGCTGGCACCTTTGCTGTGGCAGCAAAAGCTGGACGTTTGTCTTTTTTGCTCCGGAGGCTGCCGAAAGCGAAAACAGCTGCTTTTGATGATGGAGTCCGCAGGAAAGCAGAGAGGGCCAAATTGTATTTGGCATTTAAAGAGGTTCCAGGAGGCAGTGAGGACCAGCATTACTTTTCCCCGCTGGCACCTTTGCTGCGGCAGCAAAAGCTGGACGTTTGTCTTTTTACCACCGGAAGGCGCCGAAAGTGAAAAAAGGCGCTTTTGAGGATAGAGTCCGCAGGAAAGCAGAGAGGGCCAAATTGTCTGTGGCATTTGAAAGGGTTCCAGGAGGCAGTGAGAACCAGCATTACTTTTCCCCGCTAGCACCTTTGCTGTGGCAGCAAAAGCTGGACGTTTGTCTTTTTTGCTCCGGAGGTTGCCGAAAGCGAAAACAGGTGCTTTTGAGGATGGAGTCCGCAGGAAAGCAGAGAAGGCCAAATTGTCTGTGGCATTTGAAGAGGTTCCAGGAGGCAGTGAGAACCAGCATTACTTTTCCCCGCTGGTACCTTTGCTGTGGCAGCAAAAGCTGGACGTTTGTCTTTTTTGCTCCGGAGGGCGCCGAAAGCAAAAATAGGTTCTTTTGAGGATGGAGTCCGCAGGAAAGCAGAGAGGGCCAAATTGTCTGTGGCATTTGAAAGGGTTCCAGGAGGCAGTGAGAACCAGCATTACTTTTCCCCGCTGGCACCTTTGCTGTGGCAGCAAAAGCTGGACGTTTGTCTTTTTTGCTCCGGAGGCTGCCGAAAGCGAAAACAGCTGCTTTTGATGATGGAGTCCGCAGGAAAGCAGAGAGGGCCAAATTGTCTGTGGCATTTGAAAGGGTTCCAGGAGGCAGTGAGGACCAGCATTACTTTTCCCCGCTGGCACCTTTGCTGCGGCAGCAAAAGCTGGACGTTTGTCTTTTTACCACCGGAGGGCGCCGAAAGTGAAAAAAGGCGCTTTTGAGGATAGAGTCCGCAGGAAAGCAGAGAGGGCCAAATTGTCTGTGGCATTTGAAAGGGTTCCAGGAGGCAGTGAGAACCAGCATTACTTTTCCCCGCTGGCACCTTTGCTGTGGCAGCAAAAGCTGGACGTTTGTCTTTTTTGCAATGGAGGCTGCCGAAAGCGAAAACAGGTGCTTTTGAGGATGGAGTCCGCAGGAAAGCAGAGAGGGCCAAATTGTCTGAGGCATTTGAAGAGGTTCCAGGAGGCAGTGAGAACCAGCATTACTTTTCCCCGCTGGCACCTTTGCTGTAGCAGCAAAAGCTGGACGTTTGTCTTTTTTGCTCCGGAGGCTGCCGAAAGCGAAAACAGGTGCTTTTGAGGATGGAGTCCACAGGAAAGCAGAGAGGGCCAAATTGTCTGTGGCATTTGAAAGGGTTCCAGGAGGCAGTGAGAACCAGCATTACTTTTCCCCGTTGGCACCTTTGCTGTGGCAGCAAAAGCTGGACGTTTGTCTTTTTTGCTCCGGAGGCTGCCGAAAGCGAAAATAGGTTCTTTTGAGGATAGAGTCCGCAGGAAAGCAGAGAGGGCCAAATTGTCTGTGGCATTTGAAAGGGTTCCAGGAGGCAGTGAGAACCAGCATCACTTTTCCCCACTGGCACCTTTGCTGTGGCAGCAAAAGCTGGACGTTTGTCTTTTTTGCTCCGGAGGTTGCCGAAAGCGAAAACAGGTGCTTTTGAGGATGGAGTCCGCAGGAAAGCAGAGAGGGCCAAATTGTCTGTGGCATTTGAAAGGGTTCCAGGAGGCAGTGAGAACCAGCATTACTTTTCCCCGCTGGCACCTTTGCTGTGGCAGCAAAAGCTGGACGTTTGTCTTTTTTGCTCCGGAGGCTGCCGAAAGCGAAAATAGGTGCTTTTGAGGATGGAGTCCGCAGGAAAGCAGAGAGGGCCAAATTGTCTGTGGCATTTGAAAGGGTTCCAGGAGGCAGTGAGAACCAGCATTACTTTTCCCCGCTGGCACCTTTGCTGTGGCAGCAAAAGCTGGACGTTTGTCTTTTTTGCTCCGGAGGTTGCCGAAAGCGAAAACAGGTGCTTTTGAGGATGGAGTCCGCAGGAAAGCAGAGAGGGCCAAATTGTCTGTGGCATTTGAAAGGGTTCCAGGAGGCAGTGAGAACCAGCATTACTTTTCCTCGTTGGCACCTTTGCTATGGCAGCAAAAGCTGGACGTTTGTCTTTTTTGCTCCGGAGGCTGCCGAAAGCGAAAATAGGTTCTTTTGAGGATGGAGTCCGCAGGAAAGCAGAGAGGGCCAAATTGTCTGTGGCATTTGAAAGGGTTCCAGGAGGCAGTGAGAACCAGCATTACTTTTCCCCGCTGGCACCTTTGCTGTGGCAGCAAAAGCTGGACGTTTGTCTTTTTTGCTCCGGAGGCTGCCGAAAGCGAAAACAGGTGCTTTTGAGGATGGAGTCCGCAGGAAAGCAGAGAGGGCCAAATTGTCTGTGGCATTTGAAAGGGTTCTAGGAGGCAGTGAGAACCAGCATTACTTTTCCACGCTGGCACCTTTGCTGCGGCAGCAAAAGCTGGACGTTTGTCTTTTTACCACCGGAGGGCGCCGAAAGTGAAAAAAGGCGCTTTTGAGGATAGAGTCCGCAGGAAAGCAGAGAGGGCCAAATTGTCTGTGGCATTTGAAAGGGTTCCAGGAGGCAGTGAGAACCAGCATTACTTTTCCCCGCTGGCACCTTTGCTGTGGCAGCAAAAGCTGGACGTTTGTCTTTTTTGCTCCGGAGGCTGCCGAAAGCGAAAACAGGTGCTTTTGAGGATGGAGTCCGCAGGAAAGCAGAGAGGGCCAAATTGTCTGTGGCATTTGAAAGGGTTCCAGGAGGCAGTGAGAACCAGCATTACTTTTCCCCGCTGGCACCTTTGCTGTGGCAGCAAAAGCTGGACGTTTGTCTTTTTTGCTCCGGAGGCTGCCGAAAGTGAAAACAGGTGCTTTTGAGGATGGAGTCCGCAGGAAAGCAGAGAGGGCCAAATTGTCTGTGGCATTTGAAGAGGTTCCAGGAGGCAGTGAGAACCAGCATTACTTTTCCACGCTGGCACCTTTGCTGTGGCAGCAAAAGCTGGACGTTTGTCTTTTTTGCTCCGGAGGTTGCCGAAAGTGAAAATAGGTTCTTTTGAGGATGGACTCCGCAGGAAAGCAGAGAGGGCCAAATTGTCTGTGGCATTTGAAAGGGTTCCAGGAGGCAGTGAGAACCAGCATTACTTTTCCCCGCTGGCACCTTTGCTGTGGCAGCAAAAGCTGGACGTTTGTCTTTTTTGCTCCGGAGGCTGCCGAAAGCGAAAACAGCTGCTTTTGATGATGGAGTCCGCAGGAAAGCAGAGAGGGCCAAATTGTCTTTGGCATTTAAAGAGGTTCCAGGAGGCAGTGAGGACCAGCATTACTTTTCCCCGCTGGCACCTTTGCTGTGGCAGCAAAAGCTGGACGTTTGTCTTTTTACCACCGGAGGGCGCCGAAAGTGAAAAAAGCGCTTTTGAGGATAGAGTCCGCAGGAAAGCAAAGAGGGCCAAATTGTCTGGGGCATTTGAAAGGGTTCCAGGAGGCAGTGAGAACCAGCATTACTTTTCCCCGCTGGCACCTTTGCTGTGGCAGCAAAAGCTGGACGTTTGTCTTTTTTGCTCCGGAGGCTGCCGAAAGCGAAAACAGGTGCTTTTGAGGATGGAGTCCGCAGGAAAGCAGAGAGGGCCAAATTGTCTGTGGCATTTGAAAGGGTTCCAGGAGGCAGTGAGAACCAGCATTACTTTTCCCTGCTGGCACCTTTGCTGTGGCAGCAAAAGCTGGACGTTTGTCTTTTTTGCTCCGGAGGCTGCCGAAAGCGAAAACAGGTGCTTTTGATGATGGAGTCCGCAGGAAAGCAGAGAGGGCCAAATTGTCTTTGGCATTTAAAGAGGTTCCAGGAGGCAGTGAGGACCAGCATTACTTTTCCCCGCTGGCACCTTTGCTGCGGCAGCAAAAGCTGGACGTTTGTCTTTTTACCACCGGAAGGCGCCGAAAGTGAAAAAAGGCGCTTTTGAGGATAGAGTCCGCAGGAAAGCAGAGAGGGCCAAATTGTCTGTGGCATTTGAAAGGGTTCCAGGAGGCAGTGAGAACCAGCATTACTTTTCCCCGCTAGCACCTTTGCTGTGGCAGCAAAAGCTGGACGTTTGTCTTTTTTGCTCCAGAGGTTGCCGAAAGCGAAAACAGGTGCTTTTGAGGATGGAGTCCGCAGGAAAGCAGAGAGGGCCAAATTGTCTGTGGCATTTGAAAGGGTTCCAGGAGGCAGTGAGAACCAGCGTTACTTTTCCTCGTTGGCACCTTTGCTATGGCAGCAAAAGCTGGACGTTTGTCTTTTTTGCTCCGGAGGCTGCCGAAAGCGAAAATAGGTTCTTTTGAGGATGGAGTCCGCAGGAAAGCAGAGAGGGCCAAATTGTCTGTGGCATTTGAAAGGGTTCCAGGAGGCAGTGAGAACCAGCATTACTTTTCCCCGCTGGCACCTTTGCTGTGGCAGCAAAAGCTGGACGTTTGTCTTTTTTGCTCCGGAGGCTGCCGAAAGCGAAAACAGGTGCTTTTGAGGATGGAGTCCGCAGGAAAGCAGAGAGGGCCAAATTGTCTGTGGCATTTGAAAGGGTTCCAGGAGGCAGTGAGAACCAGCATTACTTTTCCCCGCTAGCACCTTTGCTGTGGCAGCAAAAGCTGGACGTTTGTCTTTTTTGCTCCGGAGGTTGCCGAAAGCGAAAACAGGTGCTTTTGAGGATGGAGTCCGCAGGAAAGCAGAGAAGGCCAAATTGTCTGTGGCATTTGAAGAGGTTCCAGGAGGCAGTGAGAACCAGCATTACTTTTCCCCGCTGGTACCTTTGCTGTGGCAGCAAAAGCTGGACGTTTGTCTTTTTTGCTCCGGAGGGCGCCGAAAGCAAAAATAGGTTCTTTTGAGGATGGAGTCCGCAGGAAAGCAGAGAGGGCCAAATTGTCTGTGGCATTTGAAAGGGTTCCAGGAGGCAGTGAGAACCAGCATTACTTTTCCCCGCTGGCACCTTTGCTGTGGCAGCAAAAGCTGGACGTTTGTCTTTTTTGCTCCGGAGGCTGCCGAAAGCGAAAACAGCTGCTTTTGATGATGGAGTCCGCAGGAAAGCAGAGAGGGCCAAATTGTCTGTGGCATTTGAAAGGGTTCCAGGAGGCAGTGAGGACCAGCATTACTTTTCCCCGCTGGCACCTTTGCTGCGGCAGCAAAAGCTGGACGTTTGTCTTTTTACCACCGGAGGGCGCCGAAAGTGAAAAAAGACGCATTTGAGGATAGAGTCCGCAGGAAAGCAGAGAGGGCCAAATTGTCTGTGGCATTTGAAAGGGTTCCAGGAGGCAGTGAGAACCAGCATTACTTTTCCCCGCTGGCACCTTTGCTGTGGCAGCAAAAGCTGGACGTTTGTCTTTTTTGCTCCGGAGGCTGCCGAAAGCGAAAACAGGTGCTTTTGAGGATGGAGTCCGCAGGAAAGCAGAGAGGGCCAAATTGTCTGTGGCATTTGAAAGGGTTCCAGGAGGCAGTGAGAACCAGCATTACTTTTCCCCGCTGGCACCTTTGCTGTGGCAGCAAAAGCTGGACGTTTGTCTTTTTTGCTCCGGAGGCTGCCGAAAGCGAAAACAGGTGCTTTTGATGATGGAGTCCGCAGGAAAGCAGAGAGGGCCAAATTGTATTTGGCATTTAAAGAGGTTCCAGGAGGCAGTGAGGACCAGCATTACTTTTCCCCGCTGGCACCTTTGCTGCGGCAGCAAAAGCTGGACGTTTGTCTTTTTACCACCGGAAGGCGCCGAAAGTGAAAAAAGGCGCTTTTGAGGATAGAGTCCGCAGGAAAGCAGAGAGGGCCAAATTGTCTGTGGCATTTGAAAGGGTTCCAGGAGGCAGTGAGAACCAGCATTACTTTTCCCCGCTAGCACCTTTGCTGTGGCAGCAAAAGCTGGACGTTTGTCTTTTTTGCTCCGGAGGTTGCCGAAAGCGAAAACAGGTGCTTTTGAGGATGGAGTCCGCAGGAAAGCAGAGAAGGCCAAATTGTCTGTGGCATTTGAAGAGGTTCCAGGAGGCAGTGAGAACCAGCATTACTTTTCCCCGCTGGTACCTTTGCTGTGGCAGCAAAAGCTGGACGTTTGTCTTTTTTGCTCCGGAGGGCGCCGAAAGCAAAAATAGGTTCTTTTGAGGATGGAGTCCGCAGGAAAGCAGAGAGGGCCAAATTGTCTGTGGCATTTGAAAGGGTTCCAGGAGGCAGTGAGAACCAGCATTACTTTTCCCCGCTGGCACCTTTGCTGTGGCAGCAAAAGCTGGACGTTTGTCTTTTTTGCTCCGGAGGCTGCCGAAAGCGAAAACAGCTGCTTTTGATGATGGAGTCCGCAGGAAAGCAGAGAGGGCCAAATTGTCTGTGGCATTTGAAAGGGTTCCAGGAGGCAGTGAGGACCAGCATTACTTTTCCCCGCTGGCACCTTTGCTGCGGCAGCAAAAGCTGGACGTTTGTCTTTTTACCACCGGAGGGCGCCGAAAGTGAAAAAAGGCGCTTTTGAGGATAGAGTCCGCAGGAAAGCAGAGAGGGCCAAATTGTCTGTGGCATTTGAAAGGGTTCCAGGAGGCAGTGAGAACCAGCATTACTTTTCCCCGCTGGCACCTTTGCTGTGGCAGCAAAAGCTGGACGTTTGTCTTTTTTGCAATGGAGGCTGCCGAAAGCGAAAACAGGTGCTTTTGAGGATGGAGTCCGCAGGAAAGCAGAGAGGGCCAAATTGTCTGAGGCATTTGAAGAGGTTCCAGGAGGCAGTGAGAACCAGCATTACTTTTCCCCGCTGGCACCTTTGCTGTAGCAGCAAAAGCTGGACGTTTGTCTTTTTTGCTCCGGAGGCTGCCGAAAGCGAAAACAGGTGCTTTTGAGGATGGAGTCCACAGGAAAGCAGAGAGGGCCAAATTGTCTGTGGCATTTGAAAGGGTTCCAGGAGGCAGTGAGAACCAGCATTACTTTTCCCCGTTGGCACCTTTGCTGTGGCAGCAAAAGCTGGACGTTTGTCTTTTTGCTCCGGAGGCTGCCGAAAGCGAAAATAGGTTCTTTTGAGAATAGAGTCCGCAGGAAAGCAGAGAGGGCCAAATTGTCTGTGGCATTTGAAAGGGTTCCAGGAGGCAGTGAGAACCAGCATCACTTTTCCCCGCTGGCACCTTTGCTGTGGCAGCAAAAGCTGGACGTTTGTCTTTTTTGCTCCGGAGGTTGCCGAAAGCGAAAACAGGTGCTTTTGAGGATGGAGTCCGCAGGAAAGCAGAGAGGGCCAAATTGTCTGTGGCATTTGAAAGGGTTCCAGG